>NC_058132.1:185653378-185663049 GCF_016433145.1 Gracilinanus agilis | reverse complement strand
AAGACAGCTCTGAGGGATTTATGGTAAAGATGCTACCCACATTCAGAGGAAGGACTGCAGGAGAGGAAACATATAAGATAAACAATTGCTTGAATGCATGGGCTGAGGCGGACATGAATGGGAAATAGACCCTGAACAAGGACACATGTTACAGTGGAAATGTGCATTGGCCATGGGTGGGGAGAGAGCGGGGGGTGAAGGGGAAAGTAGGGGCATAAAGTATGTAAACAGGTTAAAAACGAATACTAATAAATGTCTAATAATAAAAAAAAGAAAAAAAACTGATGATAGCAAGGTTCAAAACAAAGGTTTTACACTTGGTAATTTCATCAAATTGCTAACCAAATTGCCTTCATCCTACAAATAGAACACTTTCTGGTTTACAAAGTACTTTCCTCACAACAACTTTGTTGGAAAAAATATTGCAAGCAGTATTACTATGCTTATTTTCAGATGGAAAAAAGCTAAGTTTCAGGGAAGTTTATTGATTTTTCCAGGCAATGCAAAAATTAAGTGACAACAATGTGATTTGATCCATGTTTTTTAACATATCATCATCATCATCATCATCATCATCATCATCATCATCATCATCATNTTTTTAACATATCATCATCATCATCATCATCATCATCATCATCATCATCATCATCATCATTATGCTTCTTTGGTACATTTCTTCCATTCTAGGAATCTGTCATCTTCTCTAATGAGCAGCACAGTACAGAAGTGTTTAAATCCCTCTGACTTCTTTGTCAGGGAAACCAACTTACATTTACAGAAAGCAATCAGTGAGAGCCTCAGGCAGGTAGCCAAATATAGCACAGCCAATGAATGTTTCCTTCATGTTCATAATACTATGTCTAAATGTAATGTATAGGCTTTTGCTGCTACTCAATATCTTCCTCATTAATCTGCTTAAGCAAGTGGCCCATATGCAATCTTTGTTGCCTAAATCTATATCATATGATGTTGAAGTGGAAGGTTAGAGGGAGACTAGTTTCATGAAAATCACTGAGCCTAGTCAGAAGACCTACTTTGGAATCTTGACTCTGACTTTTTCCAGTTGCATGGACTTGAGTACATCCCTTTACCTTTACAATTATTCATCTTTCAATATATTAAGTGGAGAGCTGATAACCAAGGTCACGTCCACTCCATCAAGTCAATGTCCCCTCCTTACTTATTATTGGCTGGAAATATCATGGTTGTCCCCAGTAAGTAGTATTTTTAATCACTTAGGCGTCTTATCAGTTCTTTCCAGCAACCACACAGAATAAGTTGACCCAAATATTTCAAAATCTGTCCCTTACTTATTTCAAAATCTTTGCCTAGGTGCTCTTGGATAAGGAACACCTATTTCATGTGATCAATCATTTTTTAAACTTACTTTTACTATAAGGTGAAATCACATTATTAAAATGGAATGTTTCCTACAGAGATATGTCCATGATGGCAATAACATCTGAATTCATCACCTAGTTTTCTTTTTTTTTTCCTATACTACAATGTGGTGGTTTGAAAATACTCATAAATAAATATACTGGTGGGGAAAATAGAAGTATAATGAAGTAGTCGAAAGAGATTATATCAGGAAAAATGAGAACCTGGATTTACCTCTAAATAGTTCTATGACTAAAACTATCATTAAAACTTTTCACTTTTGTGTTTTCTCATTTATAAAATAAACTCTAAAGAATTATATGATTTTACCAAACATTTCTGATTTGTTCACTGGCTTTCAAGTAATTAGAAAGTTAATAACATGATGAAGCAATTGTAATAATAAAAAAGGGAGATAGAGAAAGTCTATGTGGTGAGTCTCTCTTCCAGCACTCCTGTAGGGCCAAATATACAGTTGGGAGATGTTAAGGGGGTGTCACCTCGAAACTAGGTGACCTGAATGGTCCTGCTGCCCCACAGGAGCTGGGGGAAAGACTTCCCTATAAGAGGAGGTATGGGGTACCCCAAATCAATCCTGAATAAGGATGAGGTTCACACAAACCTCCCCTCAATCTGTTAAATTCACAGCGGGTGTTTTTTTGCAAATCAGGAATTGGGGAAAGAGGTGAAGGACAGAGGGATTTGGGGGTACCCTCTTTGCTATTCCTATGGGGTCCATCACTTAGGTGGGAACCTTAGTGTTGCCCACTCCTAAGCTTCTCCTCTTGCCCCATCTTCTATTTCTATTTTTCTGTTTCTATCGCTTTCTATAATTCTAAGTTTTGACTAAAAGGGGTCTCTCAGTGTAATAATAATAGGGAGCCAGTACCCAAATGTTATGATAGAGGGGGAGAGAGAGAGAGTCTATGATTATGAGTCTCTCCTCCCCTCATGCTGAATATACACTGGGAGACTTCAAGGGGGTGTCACCTCAAAACTGTGTGACCTGGATGGTCATGCTGCCCCACAGGAGTTGGGGGTGAGGCTACCTATAAGATAAGGTATGTGGTACTCCAATCCGATTCTGAATGTGGACAGGGTTCACACAATCCTCCCCTAAGGAAAGTCAACTTCACAGCAGGTGGTCTGGCTCCAAGATGGAGGCAGCTAGATCAAGCTGTGGTTCCCCTCTCCCTTGTTGTCTCTCAGGCACTCTGGAATGCTATCTGACTAATGAATGGCTTTTATTATTTGCAATTCATGGATTAGGGAAAGGGGTGAAGGACAGTGGGATTTGGGGGGCCTTCTTCTCTATTTCTATGGGGTCCATCACTTAGGTGGGAAACCCAATGGTTCCCACTTCTAAGCTTCCCCCCTTCACCCCTTCTCCTTCTATTTATATTTCTCTGTTTCTATCCTTTTCTATAATTGTAAGTTAGACCAGAAGGGGTCTCTCAGCAAGGTTGGGTAATGGGAGAAGGAAACTAAGTGATCATTGCTAAAATGAAATCCAAACACTTAGCTGACTTGATGATTGAAGTCTTGCTGGGTGAGATGCGATGGAATCTTTGACCAGGGAATCAGGGTTTCAATGTCCAAAGAAAGATCCTCAAGAAGCCCTCAGGACTGGATCCAAGCTGGGATGTCCTCTCTCCTCTCACAGTCCCTTGCCCAGAAGCCCCTTCTCCTCCTCCCTCCTCTCTCTGGTATTATATATTTATATATATTATATATAAACAACACATATTTTTTTTTATTCTTATGCTTTCCCTGCACTAGCTCGCTAAAACTTTTTGAACTTCCCTAGCCTTTTCTGCACTTCCCCTATGTCTGATGTCCAAATTATCTGCTAAATTGTTAGTATGCTATAGTATCTACATGGTTAGAGACTATTATTTACAATTCTACTCTACTTTTCCAACCTATGCTACAGATATGTATAAAAATTCACATTATTTACAATATTATACATTTGTACAAGCATTAGTCCTGCATATTGATGTTAATCAGACAAGAAAATCACTTGATCTTATGTGGTTAAAATATTATGGAAGTTGTAACTATTTATATTATATATACATATATATATGTATATATAAATTTTGTATTTTCACAATCTTCAGACACTCACTTATTTAAACAAGGTCTCAACTAGGTATCAGTTTTGTGTTGTATTTTGTATTTTGAGTTCTCTTTATGTACTGTGCATGCAAAATACTCACCCTTGTTTTGAAAGTTGTTGGTTTTCTTCAAGTTGTCTATAGGTTTCTTTTGTATCTTGATGCTATGTACTGTGGTTGTATTTTCCCTAAAGTATGAAGTTAATTTGTGTTTTTGTGCTATCACCTCACCATAATCTTATGTAAATCGTTTCCTTCTGTCCTCTTCTTTGTGCAATTGTCCTTTTTTTTTTTCAAAGTTCAGAAGTTTTTTCACAATGTCTTTTCAAGTTCTCTTTTCTTATATCTGTCTGCTTGGTGTTTTTTTTTCCCAATTTCCATTTCTTCTCTTAATTCTTTTCCCCTTCTCTGTTTCTCCATCACATGTTGTCTATTGTTGTACATGTTGTCAGACGGGCTCTCTGGTCCAGATGCAGGAACAGTGTGGATTGTGATGCTTTGTCAGTGATGTCAATCAATTGTTTGTATGTGTATGTTATGTGCACTTTCAGATGTTTTGCAATGATTTTGAATTTCAATTCTCAGTCCTCAGCACTTTCTGTAATTTGTCTATCTTGAACTTTTTCTGGGTGTTCTGCATTTGTATGTTTCTTTTCAGGTTTCACTTGGGTCATGTGGAACCACTAGTCTTTTCCTTCTACTTTTACACTTGTAGGGGTAGTGAACAAAATTCGATAGGGTCTTAACCTTTTGGGATCTGTTATTGATTTTTTTGTGAAGTTTCTTATGTACACACTATGTCTCTTGGTTTTAAATTATGCATACTGTAATCAAGGGGAACTCTTTGTTGAATCAAATTGAGTTCATGGACTTCTGTGAGTCTTTTTTAGGTTTTGTGGATCAATATACACTTACATATGCTTTCCTTTTGGAGGTATAATGTTCTCTATTGCTTGAACTAGTAATCCAATTTTGCTTTGATTCCATTTATATATATATATATACATGTAAATATATATATACTGTTTTCATTGTTACAGTCTTCTCTACATTATGTTTGTAATCCTTCTGTATTTAGGCTTTTCTTTAGGTGTTCTGTACTTTTGATGGATTAGTCATCCAGTACATGTATGAAACATAGCCACTCACATCTTTCTTCTATACCTATGTCTGGTACCATGATCACTGGTACATTTGCTTCTTGATATATTTTTTTTTTCATTTCCTCTTTGTCATCAGAACTCATGTCATCAGAGTCTGTGTAAACAAGGTATACTCGTGATGGCTTGGTATTAATTATATCTAATGTTAAAATTGCTTCCATGTCCCTATGTGCTAATTCATTTTATGGTAGCATGCTAGTCATTAGTGGTTCATTGTTTTCTGTTTCTTGGTTGACTTGACTGATGGGTTCAGTTGTTTCTGTTTTTTGATTCACTTGAATCATTGGAGCCTCTGTCTTCTCTGTATATCCCATTTCCCCTTCCTGTTGTAAAGTGACTACAGTTTGTTTTGGCTTTAGACCCTCAGAGTGCAATGCATTTTGATCTTGCAATGCATTTGCTTCCCCTACATTGTTGTTTCTGTATGGAATTAACATGTTGCTATCTTGATTGTTACTCTGGCTTGGCTGTATTATTTTATGGATTGATTCATTGCTCTGTATGAGTTCCTCTATTTGGTTACCTCGAAAGCATTTAGAGTTCTCTCCAGGTAGAGGCTTTCGTGAAGTAACACAAGCTTGTAAGTTTGGAAGTTTTTGAATCAAGGTTTTTCTCAGAGATAATTTTGGCTTAAAGTCTTTTACTGTTGGGTTTAAGTTTGAATATCCTAGTATGCCAATTCAATTTTTTTCTCTGTTAACCTTTTCATGTTCCAATTTTCTTGGAGGTTTGCTTGTGTCAGTGCTTAAGGATAATGTTCTTTCCTTCCCGATGGTCTTTATTGTAAGTTGCTTTGCAGTTTGTTTCATATCATTGCCTGTCTGTGTGTGAAACTACTCAGAACACCCACTTAAGCTTATCTCTTGAATGGTTGCATTTAGATTTGTCATTAGTTGATCTTTTTGTGTATATTCTATCTTTATGCTATGAACTTGTGTATCTGGAACATTTTTGTCATTAAATATCGATAATTTTAAGTTTACATCTATTGTTACTGGTACTTTGCATGTTGCAATTTCCCTATCTTTTGTTAGTGCTATAGTCATTATGTTTGGTTTAATGTCTGGTGTAAATGTATTAGTATTTTTCTCCTTTCTCTTTGAATCATTGTCTTTTATGCCATAAATTCTGTTTTTGATTTCTATTACATGCCTGATCATTTGATTTTCTTCTCTTTTTTTTGATCCCTAGATTTAATCTTTGCTTTTCCATCTCCATAGTGTATTTCCATGCCCAAGTCTCTTAAATCATGTTTTATGTCTTTTCCCGTTGCCACACCCCTTGGGCTTTTCCTTATGTTCCTGGGCTATTTCCTGGCTTCATAGGGTATCATGTTTTCCTGTCAGTACTTGGGAATAATGTGGTTTTTCACCCTGTGCTATGCACTTTTCCATAGTCTGCAGGTCAGGTGCATGTTGACTGGATGATGCACAATTGCAATCACAACATTTGTTTTCTCTCTTGTGAGTGTTGTATCTAGAATTTGTGTATGTATTATTGTAATTGCTTCTTTTGTGGTTGTTGCTACTAAGTTGGGCTTTGAGGTGACAGAATTTCACTATATGCCCTAACTTCCCACAAAGAAAACACCTTATGTTATTATTAAAATTATTGCTGGTTTGTCTGGGTTGTTAATACTGAGTTCTGGCTTTATATGTGTGCAGGGCTGCCAGGTTTTTGATTTCCTTTATTTCTTTTTGTTTGATGGTAGATTTAGTCTTTTTTAATTGCTCCTTTAAAACTTTTATGATATCATCTTTTTCTCTAATGGATTCTTTTGATTCTTTGGTTTCCTGATTTCCTGAGTGAACATATGCAACAGTTTTATGTAGGTTTTCCAAACTTAATGATTCCCACTCAGGACAATGCAAATTAAAGTATGTTCTAATTGATTGAGAACCGCCCTTAATAATTGTCTCCTTATGTGCTACCAGTTGGGTTCATTTAAGTCCTGGAACCCTAAAATCATTTCCCCAGCTTCCACAAGCATATCTAAATATGTTGAGGGGTGCCCATTTATCTCCTGTCTTAACACAAAACACTTACACATCATCCCTTAAAATTTCATAGTTAATTTCCCATATTACTATTTTTAGTAGATTCTATTATATGCTAAGGTTAGGGTCACAAAAATTTCATGAAATAGGTTTAATCAAGTCAATTCCTAGTAGAAAGAGTTTCTAGAAAACCTATAACAAAATTATTCCTCACAGATAAAATTGTTATCTTCTCTAAAAAGTAAATAAATATATACAAACATATATATGTTGCTATAAGTTTAGCAAGCAAACATCCAATTATACTGTTATGTTCAATACAGTCATGATGTTAGAATGCTAAAGTCATTAAAACAGAATGATAGTGGATTTATTTTATTTTTCTTTTGTCAGTGAACAAATGAATAATTGATAGAAATAGGGAATTTGTGTATCCTTATACAAAGAATACTGGTAACTTTCAATGGAAAATTTAAAAAAAATGTATTTTACTTTGTCTTTTAATATTAAACTTTTCCCATTTATGCTGTATGTGTAAAGTGGATGTTAATTGATGCAAATGCATTAAATTCTATTGGGTTGCCACATAATATATTTGAGAGGTGGTGAAAGTAGAGAGTGATTCATGGAGTGGAAATGAAAGCCAGCTGCCTTTAAAATGGAGTGGTTTCATTATCCCAGACACTTGTTTTGAATATTCCATTAGGAAAACTTTTTTTTGAATCTTGGTTGGAAAAGAGCACACAAAGCCTTCCTTGGAGTTCTAACCTTGTTCAGTTCCTAATATTTCAAGGTTATGCTATCCCTTGTCAACAACTGGTTATTGACCTCTTATGCATATGCCCTGAAAGCTCTGAAATCACATTTGGGACAACTAATCTATTTTTTTAAACTGTGAAATCAAGAGCCTTAATCACATTAGTGATGCCTGACCATTCTATTTCAATTCCAGTGCTGTCTAGTGAAACTAATGGTCTGTCTTGTATTCCTCTGATGCTGAGCCAGGGCCTAACAGTCCAGTTGTGAATTATGAGCATATTTCCCTTTATTGCCCATAAATCTTGCCCAGTTTTAAATTCACGCTCTCTTTAAACACCTAAATTCACATCTCTGACGGTGCACCCAATATTTGTGAATTAATAGCAGAGTTAAGTATATCCTCTATATATAAAAAAACGCATACACATTTTCAGTACAACCCAACCTTAATTACAGTAAATCAGGCCTTTTCTGGTGCCAAGGTTGATAAATGTCAGTGACTTTTTTTTCCAGTATGTGTCATAATAACTCTGCACCCTGCATCATGAAATAGGGTTTAGGAGAAAAATGGTCCTGGAGTTAAATACTCTAACATCAAATTTGAAAGGTAATATTGGTTTTGACATGAAACCAATGCATGACTTGAATTAAGAGATGGACAAGAGGGCAAAAGAATGGGTGTGGAAAACTTGATTTGGGAATAATAAGTACTGAAATGATGGGTAAGTCTTTGGTTACAAATGGAATTTCACAGTGAATGTAAAGGAGGGAGAGGGTTTTTAGATAGAGGTCTAGGGGATAATAATAAAGCAAAGGAAATAAAAGCATAGCATCAGAAACTTAAGAACTCAGAAATTGTAGAGTTATATAAAGATGAAAAGGAGGAGGAAAATAATTTCTATAACAAAGAAGTCAATTAAATCACCAGGAAAGAGAATATTGGGCTTTGCTGGAACAAGATGAGGGCTGAATATAGTAAGAGTTTGAATAGCAAGAAATGGCTACAAGCCAGCATGTAGTTTGTCAAAGAGACTCTGGAGAAAGGCTTTCAAGGGAAGTGCATCTGCCAGCTCAAAGTGAAGATGCGGAAGAGGGAGTGACTATAGTTAAATATGGTGGAACTTGTGAGTCATTGATATAACTACTCATCAGCATTGGCTGTTGCTTTGTTTTTGCTTTAAGGTGCTTTCATTGAATTCTATGTTCTTACTGAAGAGTTCTTTCTTTAAAAGAATTTTCATTTCCTCTCTGGTAATTTCAAAATTACTCTACACTGGGTCTTTGATTTTATTCTGCAATTGTCCTGTTTCTTTCTTATTCTGGAATACAGAATTTATTAATTGGTGACTGAGCAATATTTTTGGAAACAATCCAGTCATCATTGTCTCTAGACAAGCTTAAGAGTTGGGACATGAGTATAAAATCTGAAATGTCTAAAGAGTTTATGGAAGAATTATGATGTTTCCAAATAGTATCTAGTGTCACTCTAAAACCTTCCAGTATAATTACACAGAATAGAAAAAACACAGTCCTCAAGTTAACTGAAGAGATATAAGTTAGAATTAATTAAAAAACTGGTGCTCCATAAAGAATATGAGATCTGGAGTCAATTGACTAGAGTTCATATACAACCTCTTTTATGTACTGACTGAACAATTTTGAGGGGGCCACCTCAATTCTCTGTGCTCTAGTTACCTCTTCTCTAAACTAAGATCATTATTACCTTTGGAATAAATTATACATTCTTTGGTTGAGCATTCATAGCCCTTGTCCATCTGGCTCCATCCTACATTTCCTATCTTACATCACTTCTGCTTTCTCATACTTCTCATTCCAGACAAACTGGCCTAGAATATAAGCTTTTCCTGGAACTCAGGACTCACCATTCCATTTCCCATCTTTATGTTTTTCTACTAGTTAACTCCCATGCTTCCAATGTAGTTCCTTCCTTCCAGGTTTAAAGCAAGTTCCACTCCTATTTGAAAATTTTCCTGACCTGTATCCTTGTTGTTATTGATTTCTTACTCCTCCTCCTTTTCCTCTCTCTCTCTCTCTCTCTCTCTCTCATATTTTCATTTAGACATCCTCCTCAGCTCCATGTTCCCTTGCATGTAGGAGGAATTTAGTAAATATTTGCTGCTTTTGACAGTTTGGGGAAGATGATCGATTATTTCTTTTTATCTCTTTCATCATGAAATTCTAAGCATCCATACAATAACTATATGTAATATTGTATGCTAGAGGTATGG
>NC_058132.1:185601289-185651401 GCF_016433145.1 Gracilinanus agilis | reverse complement strand
CTGCTAAGAAAACCCCAAGTAGGATCATAAAGAGTCAGACATGACTAACTGACTAAATAACAACAACAAAGTGTAGCTTATATTTTTTTCAAGTGAATTCCCAGAGCATCAGTAATGTTCTTATCTTGAAGTACCAAAATACATTATTATATCCCAAATTCTCAAGTCCAAAATCATTTGATTAGCCATACCTTTTCTGGTATTGGCAGGAATGGAGCAATGGTAAGCAGAAATATATATATATATATACATGTGTATATATATATTATAATTTATACTACATATATATAATATATATGATTTTTACTGTACTTTCTATTGCCATTAGGCAAAGAAAAATCTTTAAGATTTATTGGTCAGATTGCAAATTTTTTTTTGTTTTTTAATTTGATATGGAATGTACTTTCTTTGAAATTAGCTTCTAAGTTCATATTACATGTTGTAATCTAAAAAATAAACTATGCCATCTAGATGGAGAAAATTTTGGGCTTTGGATTTTCCATTGGTGCCCAAGTTACTTTGAGGAAGGATAACTTAATTTTTTTCCATTTTTGTTTCTAATGGTTCATGGACCTCTCCCGATTTGCTTTGTCTATAGGTTAACTCCTTTGAACAACTTTGCATCAACTATACAAATGAAAAACTACAACAACTCTTCAATCACACCATGTTTATTCTGGAGCAAGAGGAATACCAGAGGGAGGGAATTGAGTGGAATTTTATTGACTTTGGCCTGGATCTGCAACCTTGCATTGAACTGATTGAGAGGCCGGTGAGACTTCATCTTTGTGTATTATACACATATACACCACTATTTGTTTACTTTCTCTCTCTCTCTCTCTCTCTCTCTCTCTCTCTCTCTCTCTCTCTCTCTCTCTCTTATATTTTCATTTAGACATCCTCCTCAGCTCCATGTTCCCTTGCATGTAGGAGGAATTTAGTAAATATTTGCTGCTTTTGACAGTTTGGGGAAGATGATGGATTATTTCTTTTTATCTCTTTCATCATGAAATTCTAAGCATCCATACAATAACTATATGTAATATTGTATGCTAGAGGTATGGAGGTGGACTATATTTATAATTTTATTCATAAAGAAGTCTATTAATGAGGGAATTCTCTTTCTAATGCATATCATCATCTTCTTTGCACTTTATAATTTTACAGAGATACTAAAGGTCATGCTGTCAGTATATGCAAGAAATGGGACTTGAACCCAAGGCTTCCTGCTTGGGAAGTCCATTTTATCTACCACTACATACTACCTCTAGAACAACACTATTTGTTTAAGGTATATTCTATACATTCATAGAGATATAAAGCTCTATAGTGAATATTGGGGGGGAAACAAGTCACATCTTTTTATTTTTTTGAAAAAAGGATTGTCCAGCAATTACATTTTCTTTAATCTTTTTGTGACCCTAGGCTTGTATAGCTTCATAGATTAAACATAATTTATTCCAGTAATCCCAGGGATTGCATTAAATTTCTCAGCTCCCATCTCTAATCATTCTTCCTTTCCTCTAGGTTCTTCTAATTGTTCATATGCCCCTGCAATTTATACTGCTTGAGGAAGAAATGGGGAAAGGAACAAAAAAGAAGCTATTATCATGTACTTTACTTTTGCATCTTCATTATGCTTTCCTTTTTTGAGCATAAACACTGAATATCTCATCTTACTTCTCCTGCTCAAGTAGGTCTTCACTACTTAGCACAATGCTGATTGGCAGGAGCCTAAAAAATAGCCTGGAGGGGAGAGATAGCTGAATTGCCTAAATGCAAGAAAGCTAAAGGAAGAAGTGAGTAAGAAACTCACCAGCCTTGGAAAAGTTAAACCACAACTGATGGATCAAAGTCAAATAAACCAAAAAGCAGTTCACTATTTACATCCTTTATTTCCTGGAAGTTTCAAGGCTCTCTTCATTTGAAAAGACCCCCCCCCCGCAAAAAAACCAAAAACTCCTGCCATATTTGACTTGATTTTCCTTGAATTCATCAGGTCCAGCTTTATTTTACACATAATATTTTCCCTTTTTTAATTTAAAATATTTTCCCATGGTTATATGATTCATGATCCCCACCTCTCCAGTCCCCTACTCTTTCCTCCCCCCTCCTGAATCTGACAAACACTTCCTCTGGGTTGTACATGTATCATTGTTCAAAACCTATTTCTGTGTTATTCATATCTGCAGTAGTGCAATCCTTTAACATCAAAACCCCAATCATATCCCTTATCACATTAAGTGATTGATCACATATTTTTCTAATGTATTTCTGTTTCCACAGTTCTTCCTCTGGATGTGGATAGCGTTCTTTCTCACAAGTTCCTCTGAATTGTCCTGGGTCATTGCATTGCTGCTAGTAGGAAAATCCATTACATTGGATTGTGCCACAGTGTATCTGTCTCTGAGTATAATGTTTGACTGGTTCTGCTCCTTTCACTCTGCATCAATTCCTGGAGGTCATTCCAGTTCACATGGAATTCCTCCAGTTCTTTATTCCTTTGAACACAATAGTATTCCATCACCAACATATACCACAATTTGTTTAGCCATTCCCTAATCGAAGGGCATGCCCTCATTTTCCAGTTTTTTTGCTATCACAAAGAGCCAGGCTATAAATATTTTTGTACAAGTCTTTTTACTTATTATCTCTTTGGGGTACAAACCCAGCAGTTGTATGGCTGGATCAAAAGTCAGGCATTCTTTTAAAGCCCTTTGGGCATAGTTCCAAATTGTCCTCCAGAATGGTTGGACCAATTCACAATTCCACCAGCTGTGTATGTGTCCCAATTTCCCCAAGTCCTTTCCAAAATTAATCACTTTCCTTTGTTGTCATATTGGCCAATCTGCTAGGTGTGAGGTGATACCTCAGAGGTGTTTTAATTTGCATTTCCCTCACAGTTTTTTAATGGCTCCTTTTAGTTCTTGTTTGTTTTCCAGTTCTTATTCTCTATATAAATTCGCTCATATAATGGCACTGTCTGGTCACTTCTGACACAACCTGGATACTGGTCTGGTGCTGTCCCAAGGCCTGTCTAATCCTTCTAGGGAGAACTCTAGAAACATGAGATCACGCTAGGGAAAAAGCACAGGGCCAACATGCCATACAGGTATTGGCTCTGATATGAAAAGGCTAGTAAAGTCTTACTGCATTAAAATATATTTCCCAGTTACAGAGCTACCAAAATTTCACTGTAAAAGATTCATCATTTTGAATGAAGTATTTACTAAGGAGGAGTGTAGCGAATAGAGAACTAGCTTTGAAACAGGGAATTTCCTGGACTTTAAGCCAACCTATGATAAATTGTCTTTATCACCTGGGACAAGTTATTTGACCTCTCCATGTTTTTAGTGATTCTAAGAAAATAAATTGAGAAAGTTTTGGCCTACAGGTAAAGAGGAAATTTTCTCACTTGAAAATTCTCTATTTTGCTCAAATTATATTCTATTTGCTATTTGTATCAAGTATTATTTTTCAGATGTGAAATCATGGCAACGAATAATTAAGTCACTGACAAGTGGTACAAAAATATCATGAAGACAACAGATTCTTTTAAATTAATTACACATAAATTATTATATAATATATATATTTCCATGTTCCTTATGTTGAGAATATATATATATATATTTATTGCACTAGAGAAAAATTCAAAGTGAGAAATAAAGAATGGTATGCTACAATTTGCATTTAGACTCCAACTATTCTTTCTATGGTGGTTGATATCTTTTTTTTATGCCTATTGTCCAGAATCTTTGACTTTTTGATCAGTTATCATCCTGATTCTGCTCACTTCACTTTGCATCATTTCATAAGAGTCCAGGTTCTTTGTGTGTGTGTGTGTGTGTGATCATCTTATTGGTCATTTCTTGTGGCATAATAGTTATAAGCATAAACTACAATTTCTTCAGCCATCCCCAAAATTATAGATACCCTTACACTTTCCAATTCTTTGCCACCACAAGTTTTTGTACAATTAGTTTCTTTCCTACTTTCTTGAATGTTTTGGAGGTATACAGACCTAGTAGTGGTATTGCTGGATCAAAGAGTATGCACAGCTTGATGGTCCTATGAGTATTATTTAAGACTGCTCTCCATAAAGGTTGTATCAATTCAGAGTTCCACAAGCAGTGTGTTAATGTCCCAATTTTTCTCTATCCTCTCTAGCATTTGTCATTTTCTTTTTGTTTACAAGACCCAGTCTGGTGAGAGTGAAGTGAATTGTTTTAATTTTCATTTATCTAATCAATAACCATTTGGAGCACTATTTCATATGACTGAAGATAGTTTTAATTTCTTCTTCTGAAAATTGCCTGTTCATATACTTTTACCACTTGTTAATTGGGAAATGCTTTGTATTCTTATACAGTTGTCTCAGTTCTCTATATATTTGAGAAATGAGGGTTTTGTCAGAGTTAATTCCTCTAAGGATCCCTGACCCTGAGTTTGTTTGCCTTTAATCTTAGTTGCACCACTTTTGTTTGTGCAGAAACTTTTAATTTAATGTAGCCAAAGTTATTTGTTTTACATTTCACAATGTTCTCTATTTCTTTTGACGGAAATGTTCCCTTATTCATAAGTCTGTAGGGCAAAGCATTTTGAAGTCCCCAAATTTACTTTTGGTATCATCCTTTATTTCTAAATCATGTATCTGTTTTTAAATTTACTTTGGTATATAGTGCGAGGTATTAGTTTATGCCTGGTTTCTACCATACTGTTTCCCAGTTTTCCCAGTAGTCTTTGTTAAATAGTTAGTTCTTATTCCAAAACCTTGAATCTTTCAGTTTGTCAAACACTTAGTTACTATGGTCATTTACTATAGCATGTTGAATGCCTAATATATTCCATTTTTCCTACACTCTTTTTCATATATATGTATATTTTTAATTAATTAATTTGATATTCTAGGTCTTTTGTTCATCCAAATGAATTTTATTATTATTTTTTCTAGTTCTTTGAGATAAATGTGGATAGTTTGTTTGGTATGGCATTGAATAAGCAAATTAATTTAGGAAGCATTATAATTTTTGTTATATTGATTCAGCCTACCAATGAACAATTGATGTTTTTCCAGCAAATTAATTTAGGAAGCATTATAATTTTTGTTATATTGATTCAGCCTACCAATGAACAATTGATGTTTTTCCAATTGTTATCCAATTCCAAATGAATATCCAATAACTGCAAGTATTATTTTATAAGATTTATTAATAATCACTTGAAGTAAAAGAAATAAAAGGACAAAAGTAAAAGCCTGAGTAAAATCTGCTTTCCCAGCCATAAAAAGGGGAAAAGAGAAAGGAGTGGGGTGACATCCAATCTTTATCTCCAAAATATAAGGATGGATTGTGAGAACAAAAGTGAGATGCTGGGAGAGAGAGTCCTGGGATTCAAATTCTAATTATAAAGATCTGATGTTATTTATGTAAAAAGTTTTTGTAATTTTCATCATATAATTATTGGGTTTATCTTTGTAGATAGGTACCAGTTATTTTATAATGTCTACAGTCTTTTAAATGGTATTTCTCTTGCTTTCTCTTGCCTTTGTGTTTTATTGGTAGTATAAAGAAATGCCAATGCTTTTGTGGATTTATTTTATATTGTGCAACTTTGGTAATGTTTTTGTTTTGATTAATTTTTTGGTTAATTCTCTAGGATTTTCTATGTAAACTATCATGTCATCTGCAAAGAGTAAAAATTTTATTACCTCATTGCTTATTCTAATTTCTTCTTCTCTTGTTATAGCTAACAATTCTAATATGATATTGAAGAGTAGTGATAATAATGGCCATTCTTGTTTTACTCCTGATCTTATTGGGCAGGCTTCTAGCTTATCCCCATTATGGATAATATTTGCTGATGGTTTAAGATTAATAATATTTATCATTTTGAAAAATGTTCCATTTATTCTAGTATTCTCTGATTTTTTAATGGGAATGAGTGTTATATTTTATCGAAAGCTTTTTTTTCCATATCTACTGAAATAATCATATGGTTTCTGTTGGTTTTATTATTGATATGGTTAATTATGTTGATAGTTTTCCTAATATTGAACAATCCATGCTTTCTGAGTATAAAATCTACCTTGCCATAGTATATTATTCTGGTGATATATTGCTGCAATCTTTTTGCTATTTTGTTTAAAATGTTTGCATCAATATTCATTAGGGCTATTAGTCTATAGTTTTCTTTTTCTGTGTTTATTCTTTCTGATTTACCTATTGACATCATATTTGTGTCATAAAAAGCATTTGGCAGAGTTCAATCCTTAGCTATTTTTTTCTGAATACTTTATATAGTATTAGAATGAGTTGTTCTTTAAGAGTTTGGTAAAAATACTTGTCAATCCATCTGGACCTGGGGCTTTTTTCTTAGGGAGTTTATTGATGGTTTGTCCAATTTATTTTTCTGAGATGGGATTGTTTAAGTATTCTATTTTTTCTGTTAATTTAGGCAGTTTATATTTAAATATTCATCTTTTTAAACTTAGATTGTCATATCTATTGATAGACAATGAGTTCTCGTGGTAGAGACAGAGGGGTACTGATGATAAATTTTGCTTATCTTACAGATTTGCTTGCCATTTGTCTTATTAAATTCTGGAAGTATTATTTAGGGTTCTCTATGTGTCTAGCAATAAATTGGGCATTGTTTGGGAATAGAAAGGAAGATTTCTACTTTTAATGGTCTTTTAGTCTTTTTGAAGAGACAAGACTCGATGACATGAATCATTTAGGCACAAGTCAGTTATCAACAATATAACATATTGTGAAATAGTAGAATGAGTACTGATCTAAATCTTATTTTAAATTCTGGCTTTGATACCCCTTCCCAAATTTTAGGACCATGGGAAAATCAGTTAAATACTCCTAGAAACAGTTACATTACTTAGGAAATGTTATAAGAGATCCATACCAGTGTTATACTAGAATTGGTAAGTAGTTCTAATTCATGAAAAACTGTCCTTAAAATATTAAAAACTAGTATATCTCAGAGAACAATTAACAACTACATTCTGGGTATGAGCAAGCTAAAAGAAATCACAAACAAGGAAATGCGAATGAGCACCAGAATAAAGAATACCAAATAATTGTATAATTGAAAAAGGAAGATAGACATCATATGATGAGGGAAAAAAGTAAATGATAGAGAATCTAGTATTTCTTTGATGTCCTTTCAATGTCATAAAAAGGCAAGTAAAACCTCATAACATATGGATCTTTTATGATGAGCTTTTTCTAGAGTACAAAGAGTCATTGAGTTTGGGAAATTATAGATGGGTTTAATATTATATAGATATCACACTAAAGTATTCATAAGTGACACTTTACATTTTAGTAAAAAACAGAAACAAAAGTAAATTGGTACATAAAAATGAATAAATAAACTGTAGAATATTGCTGCACTATAATAAATTATAAACTTGAAGAATTCAGAGAAGTATGAAAAGATTTCTATGAACTAAAAAAATAACGAAGTAAGCAGAATCAAGAAAATCATGCACACAGACACAAAATATAAATGAAAATAATAACAAAGAACATCAATTGAATGTTGTATAATCATAATGATCAAACTTGTCTACTAAGATGAAATGAAAAAAATATATAAACCACACATTTCTTCTTTGTGGAGGTAGAGATTTTAAGGTAAGGAATATCACATAAATTATTAAATGTTTGATAGACTGGTACATTTTTCTGAAATACCATTTTGTTCCCTTTCTCTTATTATTTATTTTTGTTCTTGCTACAAAGGATAGCTTTGGGTAGAGAAGAGTTTAAGATTATATTTAAAACAATGTAATTTCAAAACAAAATTTATTAATAAAATTTAAATTTAGAAATAATTCTAGTACTTTTAGGTCTATTCTATGTCTACATAGTCTTGCATGCTTTTCTTAAATGAATATTCTAGATTCTATTAACAATATTTTTCTTCAAAATTACTTTTTATATCATTTTGGTATTAATTGACATTGACAATATGCCAATGTCTATGTCTACCATAAGACTTTGTTCCCCGTTTGTATCAACATACCTCTGAAATTCACCATAAAATATAAATATAAGCATGTTTACTGATAGATGCTGAAATTCTCTGGATGATTCTATTTGCAGGTGACATTTTGATGTTTTCATTCACCCTTTCTCTACACATCTCTCCCAGTACTATAGAACCTATTTAATGAGATCTATAACCATTTGTTAGAATTCAGACTACTCAAATACTCAGGAAAAAAACAGGTGCACGAAGAATGTTTATTGTTCAGACTATGATATGCAGTTAGATGGAAAACCTATAATGTTCATCCATCGATACTTATGTCTTGGACAGACAATGGAGATTGACAATGAAAATTGAACAAGAAGAGAGCAGGCAGAATTGCTCTCTGGAAATTGCACAATTGTTTTTAATGAGCCCAAGATTTTCTCTGAAAGAAAATCCATCCTTTTAATACCAATATTCTCCCAAGCAGCTGTATGTCTATGAGTCATGATACAGATAACTAATGTTCACATTATATAATAACTATTAAAAAAGAGGTATCAAGCACAACCAAAATTCTATGTGATGTTAGAGAAGGAATATTGTTACTGCTGGGGTGGGGGTGGTAATTATGGGAGAATTTATGGTGCAAGTAGCATTATAATTGAATTCTAAAGAATGGTTAAGAATTCAGAAAGTGAGGAGATGAAGAGAGGACATTTCAGGCAAAGGGTGTAGTGCAGAAAGGTAGAGAAATGTAGACCATATTCATATAAAATATGATAAGTATATTTGGCAGGAGCATTGAATGTATAGAAGGGAACAACATGAGATAAGTCTGGGTATCTCTATAGAATGTGTAAAATTTCTCTAGCACTATTAATTGGACCAACTAAGAAACTATGTGGCATTATTTTGATTTACTTTAGAGTATTGTTACAAAAGTTAGTGTAGGGAAGAAAATTTAATTTGAAAAAAATATATCATAACTTTTAAAATAAAGCATCTTCTTTACCATTATATTGGAAAAACATCATTTTTTTGAAAGTTAATTAAATGTTACAGGTTTCTTTTCAACTGAGAAAGCATTAAATTAGCTCATGGATGAAATATTAAAGCATTTGTCTGATTGCTTTTCAAGCTCTTCTCATTCATCAGCTGTTGATGGTGCTTTGTTAGCTAGGAGATGAAGTTAGCACTTCATGTTTCCTCTATAAGCAATTACTATAATTAGTGAATTGTTTCTTGTTATTGTTTCTTTTTGTCACTCTCTCTGCTGACTGCATTGAATCTTTTGCATACTGTCCTATACAGGAATGGACAGTAATTTTTATTAATATATTATTTGATAACATTCTCAAAAGGTGGGAATGGGGGTTCTTCCCTTTTTAATGTAACAAACTCAGTGTCCAGGGCCACATACATAGGTGATCCAATATTTATTTCTTCTTATTCCCCAATATACACTCTACATTTTTGCCTCTCCTTGGTTAAGTAATTTAATGTTGCTAAAACTTTCCTCATCTATAAAATCACAAGATTGGACAAGGAGTCCTCTAAGATGTCCTCCAACTCTATATCCTATGATCATATAGATTAAGAAGTTTTTATGGGGCACTTATTTTATTTAGCTCACATCCTTCCTTTTGTCTAACTATATTTGCTCAAATATCCTATTAGGATAGCATACATATGATTTAGCTATTTTTATTTTTTTATATTGATGTTTTATTTTTATCCTATTACAGGTAAAATAATTTTTAACAATTAAAAAAATTAAGAGTTCAAAATTCTCAACCTTTCACTCTCTTCTCACCACTCACTGAAAAACTAAGAAAGTTTATATAGGTAGTACATGTGCAGTTGTGTAAAATATATTTAATGTTAAATATATATGTATATAATATTAAAATATATGTAATCCAGATTATCTATTTTATATCTTATGATCCCTTCTGACTCTTATTTTGTCATAAATTGTTCCCTTATTAATAGATTTGACAGTCAAATTATTCCATACTCCCCCAGTTTGCTTATGGTAGTTCATCCCATTCACAGTTATGATTACTGGATATATCTCAATATTCTACTTTTCCTCTATCTATCTCTTCCTCCCTCCTTCTCTCTCTCTCTCTCTCTCTTTCTCTCTCTCTCTCTCTCTCTCTCTCTCTCTCTCTCTCCATTTTACCCTGCACTATCTTAAAAGTATTTCACTTCTAACCACTACCTACCTCAATCTGCTCTCCCTTCTATAAATCCTACTTCTCTTATTACCCTCATTTTCTGCTTCCCTTTTGAATAATATAGTTTTCTATACCCAGCTGAATGTGTAGGTTATTCTCTCTTTAAGTTATTTCTGATGAGAATAAGGTTCAACTGCTGTCTTCTATCACCCCATATATCCCTCTCATGTAAAATCTCTTTTGTACTTCTTTTATGTGAGATAGTTTACCCCCATTTTATCCTCTTCCTTAACCCTGATCCCTATGTATTCCTCTTTCTTACTCCTTAGTTTTTTTTATATTTTAGGTATAATTCCATTATATTCAACTCATACCCTTCTTTCTATCAACATTCTTTCAATTTTTATTTTGCTTTCTCATTCTAGGCTATCAGGATAGTTGTCTTTGATAAATTTTTGAAAGATGATGTCAAGGGTATTTTTCTTTGATCATGGTATTCAGGTAGTCCAAAAATTCTTAAATATTTATTCTGTATTTATTTCCCAGGTCAGTTGTTTTCTTATTGGGACATTACAGATTTTCTTGTATTTTTATTTCTTCTTTTATTTTCTTTTATTGTTTCTTAATATTTCATGCATTCATTGGTTTTCACTTACCCAATTCTAATTTTTAAGGAATTATTTTTTCTTTGAACTCTTACACTTCCTTTTCTGTTTTGTTAATTCTACTTATTTATGGAGATTTTTTATTCAGTGAATTTCTGTACATCTTTTATTTCCATTTTGTCAATTCTTCTTCTTAATGTATCTGTTTCAGTAAACATTTATGCATCTTTTTCCCTTTTTACCAATTCTGATTTTTAATGAGTTCTTTTCCTCTGTGGATTTTTGTGTCCCCCCCCCCCCTTTTTTGTTTTTTTTTTACTATTTGGCACATTCTGTTTTTTAAGGTATTATTTTATTCATTTTTATTTTTCTTTCTCCTTCATTAAGCTATTGACTCTATATTGCCATTATTTCCTTGCACATTCTCGTTATTTTCCCATTATTCTCTTACCTCTCTTATTTGATTTTTAAAACCATTTTTGAGATATTCTAGGAATTCGTTTTGGGACTGAGACCAATTTAAATTTTTTGAGGGTTTGCATGTAGTTGTTTTTGACACTGTTGTCTTGCTGAAGTATAGCTTATTCTGACACAATTTATGCTGGACTGCATTCCCACTCCAGTGAGTCACATTTCCTGTTGCCCCCTACATTGTCTTGGGATTAAAAATGTTTTCATTCTATACTTTGTTGTTTGGTACTCTAGAATTCATTATGAGTCTTTATTTTATAGTTGTTTATAGGGGAAGCCAAGAGAGATCAGGTAAGTCCCTGCCTTTACTCAAACATCTTGGCTCTGCATTTTCAGCTCTTTTCCCAAGATCCAGAATAACTCCTGCTTTTCCATGCAAATTTAATTTTATAACTAATATGATCTTCAACTAGGTAGAAGACAATACTTTTTAATCTCACAGTCATTTGCTAGTTATTTTCACTGTGGGCAAGCTAGAGTAATATTTTCAAATATTAGTAATGCTTTCTCCATTATTTTCTTTTTATTTATTTGGCCAGGCTATGTATGGGGCGTATTTGCGAGAGGTGTAGTAATTAGTTCCTTATGGCACCTGCACAATTGCTGCTACAAATACTAAGAGTTGGTTATAACTATGTAGAAAATCCAACATGCATCACAAAAGGAGGTAAGTTGGGAGTTTATACAGCAAAAGAGCAGTTGGAATGAAGGAATATTTCATTGTAATATGCGAAGGGCAGTTGTCGTTGGTTGGATTCTAGCCCAATGATTGTCTACTGGAGGAATGTTAGGACATGACTCATATTATTACCCTCTCATTCATTGATAACATGCCCCTTTAGAGTAAATTAATTGTCTTTGGAGGACTAAGAACTACCTTACTAGCATCCACTAAAGCTCTTTAGATTTGATAAGATCTATAAGCCTCTCAGTGGCAAGGAACCTACTCTTCCATTATTTTTCTTTTTAGGGCACCAGTTTTTATTTTCAAATATGGCAGGACCTAAATCCTGACATGTTCAATCCCATAAAAAATATCATGATTTCATGCTTTTTTACAAAGATCTACCTATCTAGATTCATAATGATCATTAAATTTTCTAATGAATATCAACTAAATGTTTCTATACTGTTATGACTAACCACCTCCATCATTTATTTCCCTCCCTGCTGATGCCCATGCACACAAGAACATACAGTTATTCAAATGTATCAGCAGAGAAATATTGAAGGCATATCTTGCTTTTCTTTACTTGATTCCTGGGTTCCCAGGCTTCTTGTGGAATTGATTTTTACTCAGTTAATTCAGTTCACTACGACTATATTAAACACTTGCTTTGTGTTAACCACTGTCTTAGGTCCTAGGGATGTAAAAATAAAATGCTCTCAAGGAACATACATTCTACTCACCAAATCTGTAGTCATTCACTTTCTTCTTTGTAAGAAATATGCCATTTCTTAAAATATCAGAAACCAACTGCTTTGATGGCAATGGCAGCTGCTATCAGATAGATGAAACAAGGATCCACTCCCTGTTAATTGTTAAAACAGAAATGACCTAACCAGAGTTTTAACTGCTGCCACTGCAACTACACAGTCACTTTTAAAATTATCCATAAGTTTGTGAGGAGAAGTAGGTATAATTGGATTTAAGAATCAAGGATCTGGATTCAAATCCTAGATAATTATTACTCTTTGTGACCCTGAGCAAATTATATTACCTTTTTCAATTCTCTTGTAAATTGAAGGGGCTGGACTAGATGATATATAAAGTTCATTCTCAATCTAATCCAATGTCATCTTGGTAGCTAGAGTATAAGTCTGTAGAGATAGTAATTTTTTTCAAATGGTTTGCTAACATCTTTGAATACTAAGTCTAAGCATGTATAAGTTAGCTGCTTGGATGTATATTTTTCAACCACAGTCTACTGGGATTGAAATAGCAATGAGACATGAAGGAATGTAGAGAAATTACAGAAAACAAGGAGAAGCTCAAGATTTCTAGCTAAAGCATCTCTGGGGATGGGGGAAAGAGAGAGATTTATTCCTTTGTGAACATTCAGAATTCCATCATCAAGAAAAAAGAAGTTATATTTGGGAGAAGGCAAGACTCTCCCCAAAGTTAATGAAGTCTTGTTATCCAACAAATACCCATTTTCAATGATTTTTTTAAAATCACAGATCAAATGACACGTGGAACTGTTCATTGGCTATGGGAGCGGGTGGGAGGAGAGGAAGGAAAGAGTATGAATCATGTAACCATGGGAAAATCTTCTAAATCAATTAATCAAATAAAAATTTTCAAATAAAAAAATCACAGATCATTTCACAATGTGGTCATTAAAAATTCTCTTGGTATGTTTACCAAATATTTCTATTATTTAAAATAATTTCATGAAAAGGTGATTTTGTTTGTATAAGAAGCATATCAATAAAGGGAGGAAAAATAAAGGAGTGCAAAAAATGTTATCTTTAACAAGAGCCAAAATGCAAAATGCAAACTGCTTCCTTTTACCCTGGTAGTAAAGATCCATTTTAAAAATTGTAATCTTTTTTGCTGGTTGGGGCAGCTTTTATCTGTCTCCCTAGGGAGTTGCATAGGTGCAATTTTTTGAACATGGCTATATGTTTGTTATTTCTCTATCAAATTCACCCTCTCATATACTACATCATTCAGACTTTCTCCCAAAAATTTGAAAGAAAGCATTTTCCATCCCCATCATTCCTTCAACTTTACTCACCACCTTTAGAGGCACATATTTCTATGGGATAATTATAATTGTGAATGAATTATCATCAGAAGTCTAATCTTCTTTAGCCATTTGTTCCTAGACAAAAATAAATACCTTCTTCAAGATCAGTGTTAAAAAATGTGCTCATTTTTTTTTGTCTCTGGTTAAAACAAACTTTGTTATGTTTGCATATTTATAAACTTGAAGGAAAATTGGATTGACATGAAAACAACCCATTTAAGCTAGACTTCTGGCATTTTCCGGGAGCTTAATGATGGTATTTCCTTCATAAGATTCATATAATGAAGAAGGTAAGGAGGCATTTAGGAAAAATTAACAAATATTTTAAGATCCCTGACCAAATTAAAAAGCTCTGAGCCTAGGAACCTGGCAGAAAAAAATATATCCCTTGTAATAGAACAAGTAATTTTGAGTGATCAGGACTTTTACCTTGGGAAATAGTTAAAGGGAAATATTGTATCAGATCTCCTTAGTTTTCCAGTCTATATGAAATGGACTACTCAAAACTAGACCACTACCATTCTAATCACAGGAACTGTACACAGAACTAAAAGTGACTCAACTAGCAAAGTCTTTATTTGCTTCTGAGACAACTTTAAAATAATCCATCAAATTGAATTCTGAAGTGTCAGAGTCAATTAAAAAAAACAAGGCAAAACATTCTTACAACCCAAGATAACTCAGTGGGTTGGATAGAAAGATAGATCTATGATATGGGCGTAGAATCTGGCTTGGACTACATATGAGTGAAATAACAGTGGTGGGACTAGATGGTGGCAACAGAAACAGTAGCAGCTTTGGAATTTTTTAAGCCAGACATCATAAAGGGACCTGACAACTGGTAAGGAAGAGATTATAGGGGACTCCTATGCTAGTACTGAATGGAGGATCAGAACTGGCAAATCCATTCCCTTTAAGAACTTTTGGGTCATAGTTCAGATGTGGAAAGGAAAACTTTTGATCAAAACGGAGCAGAAGCCCTGAGGAGCAGTTTTGCTTTTGACCACAAGGCATTAGGGTCTCTGAGGAACAGTGTCTCTTCAAGTCTAAAGGGAACAGAACTCCTTAGGAGCTGTATCATTTCTGGCGTCAAGTGATTGAGTTGCCTAAGTCAGTACCATTTCCACTATGAAGGGAACAGTGGCTCTGTGAAGTGGAACATTTACCTTAGAAGCACCGAAAACATCCAAACTCTGAGAATTATCTTTGAAAATAACATTATGGAAAAAAAGCCTAAAGTTTGAAATAGTGTTCTCCTATCCATGCCAGGAACAGAGCCCAACTTGAATATAATGTTTTAAACTGAAAAGAAAAGTGTGTAATAATGAGCAGACAACAAAAAAGATATCCAATCATAAAATTATACTTTGGTGACAGCAAAGATCTTAGACACAAGCTCAAAAGAAAGTAATGAAGTCCAACAACTACAAAAAAAGGCTGAAGGGAAAAAAAATATCAGTTGGATAGAAATCCAAGAAGATTTCCTGGAAGAGCTAAAATAATTTTCAAAGTCAAATAAGAACAGTAGGAAAAAATAACGAAATCAGAGCAAAGGAAGTACTAATTATATTAATAAATGACCATAGTAATGTCGTATTTGTTAAACCCCCAAATCCAGGATTTTAGGGTAAAAACTCATTATCTAACAATAAATTAATGGAAAAATTGGAAAGTGGTGTGAAAGAAACTAGATATAGACCAGCATTCCATCTGAATACCAAGATAATGTCAAAATTTATCAATTATTTAAACATAAAGGATGATATCATGAATAAATTAGGGAACCATGGGGAAAAATGGACTTATCAGATCAGAGAAGAATGTATGTCCTAATAAAATTCAGAGAAGATCAAAGGGAGTAAAATGAATAATTTAATTATATGAAATTAAAAAGCCTTTTGTACCAAAAAAACAAGACAATCAAAATCAGAAGGAAAAATGAAATAGATTTTCAAAACTTTTCTTTTAAAAAGGAAAGAGAGTTATGGATTTATATTAAGTTTACACACACACGCATGAATTTAATTTATAAAAATAATAGCCATTCTCTAGTTGTTAAATGACCAAAGGATATGAGCAGACAGTTTTCAGAAGAAGAAATCAAAGCTATCAATAATAACATGAAAAAAAAACCACTTGAAGACAAATTAAAGTGAAAATAACTGAGATTCCATCTTATACCTTTCAGGTGGGTAAATATGCCAGAAAAAATATTACAAATGCTAAAGGGACCTGAAAAAATCAGGGCACTAATACATTATTAGTGAAGTTGTGAACTAGTCCAGCATTCTGGAAAATAATTTGGAACTATTTCCAAAGTAATACAAAGCAAATCCTTTCACCCAGCAATGCCACTAGCAGATTTGAATCCCAAAGTGACAAAAGAAAAGCAAAAAGGAGCTATTTATACAAAAATATCTTTAGCAGCTCTTTTTTTTGATGACAAGAATTGGAAATCAAGGCAATTCCCTTCAATTGGGGAATAGGTAAACAAGTGTTTTATGTGATTTTGATGGAATAATATTGTTCTATAAGAAATGTTAAGTGGAATGGTTTCATTAAAAAAAAAAACTATAACAACTAATACTCATGCAAATTGAAGTGAGCAGAACCTGAAGGATATTGGACACAGTAATAGTAATATTGTAAAGATGATCAAGGGTGAAAGATAGCTATTCCAATCAAAACAATGATGCAATATAATTCTCAAGGTCCTGTGATGGAAATGTTGTCACTTCTGGACAGAGAACTGATGGACTTCATATAAAATGAAGCATGCTTTTGAAACATTCTTATTTTTTTCCTTTTTCTACATTTTCTTTTGCAACAGATTAATGTAGAAATGTTTCACATTATTTCACATGTAAGAACATAACAAAATTTTTAGAATTATTACTCTATCATACTCAACTAGATACAAATACTTGGGATTACTCGATTTAGGGAAGAAAGGAATCTGAGGAGTAAAGAGTACATGAGGGTATTCTATGTGCTTTGATTTCATCTGAAGTAGCTTAAAGTTAGATGATGCTAAAAGGTCATTTGTTTTTTAACATTGTTATTTTTTATTTCCATGTTATTTATTTGTGTAAGTAAATAATCTTGTAAAACCAAAACCCCAAAGTATATAGCTAAATAAACAAGTAATAAATCATATATTGCTGAAAGGCCATTTGAAGAGATAACAATGAATGCTTTAAGTTTCTAAACTTAAATGATGACCTTCAAATTGGAGGAACTAGACAAGGTTATTGTAAGAAAATATAATTTCAATACTATTTTATTTTCACTAAATTAACAGAATTTTTAGCTGATAGCTTTTAATTTGGTTGGTGGTGACTTTAATACATCTTGGTGGTCAGTGGTTATTCCCTTTTGATAATAGGTACTTAGGGAATGGAGGGAAAATCTTATTTAATTCTTGTATGGTTTTAAAATGCCCATCCCATCTTGCACTTCTTGATGGATTTTAGAAGCCTGATTGTCATATAAGTACTTTTGGGAAAAGAAAAGAACAAAGAGGTAATGATTTCTTTTTAACTGCTTAGAAGTTTCTAATACCAGCCTCCCAGGACTCCTATTGTCTACAAATGTGTTTTGTCTCCTCAACAGCTTGTGTGACAGACAGAAGACAGTTCATACTTTCCTAATGAAATTTTTCATGTAAGTTTCACCTCCCTCATTATGAAGCAGATGACTCCCCATGCACACCCCACAGCCCCCCTTCCTTAGTACTACATCTTTTCTTAGACAAATGTTATTCTAATAGAAATACTATTTTATCAGTATTTCTATTAGCATTTAAATAAAATATTGTTTAAGGCATATATTAGAGCATCAATTTACTTCCCAGGAAGGAATGCTAGTATACATAAAAGTTCTAAAATCTATTTATAAATCCTGGATATTAGTAAAGATAAAGATTGAATATAGCCTCATTAGGGCAGCTAGGTGGCGTAATGGATAGGGTGCCAGGACTGGAATCAGGAAGATTCATCTTCCTGAATTCAAATTTGGCCTTAGGCACATACTAGCTATGTAACCTTGGGCAAGTCCCTTAACTCTGTCTAAATTTCCTCAGCTCTAAAATGAGCTGGAGAAGGAAGGGGTGAACCACCCTAGTATCTTTGCCAGGAAAACCTGAAATGGGATCACAAAGAGTCAGACATGACTGAAATGACTCTATAACAACAAATAGACTCAATAATCATTAGATCCAGGCCCCCTTAGATTTATTTTCTCAGCCTATGTATTCACCCATTACTTTACTTATTCCTCCGATATGGTCACAACTTTTTATCTCTTATTCCTTTCTTCGAAGTCAAGCTGTTCTTCTTACAAATGTCAACAATTACTGGAAAATAAGGTCTGTGCTACCACAGTGAACTGTACATTATTCTGTAGTTGAATATGGAGTAGAAAAATGAAAAGAAACCAAGTACTTCAGTCTCTTAGTGGAAGCTACAATGACTGATAATTACAGAAATGGATGTGTTGAATCTGACATTTTTAAATGTTAATATTTGTATAGGTTATGATACTGGACAGCAAGAGAAGGCAACAAGGTATTGGAGTGGATAAAGTACCTGACCTGAAGTCAGGAAGACCTGAGTTCAAATCCAGCCTTAGATACTTACTGTGTTACTCTTGGCATGTCACTTAATGTATGTTTGCCTCAGTTTTCTCATCTCTAAAATGGGGGAAATTATAGTAATGATCTATCAAAGTGGTCGATAGAATCAAATGATATATTTCTAAATTGCTTATGAAAATCACTAAATGTCATTTGATAATGATATTGACTGAAATCTCAGATGAACAATTTCTCCTTTAAATGCAGGCTAATACCTCTGTGACTTATAGTAATTTGCTTAAATATAGTTCTGACTGTAGTCATACTGTCAGTATCTGTTAGAAGTGAGACTTGAACTTGGGTCTTCCTAATTATGAGTTCAGAGTATCTGGAATATTCAACAGAGATTGTTGGAGCATCATATGCAAGTCTGAGGTAAAGAAATGTTCCATCTCCTGCACAAATAGCAAGTCTTCAATGAGAGGCAATTAGATTTCCTTTTATTAATTTTTCTAAGAGAGCTGTGAGTTAGTCTTTTTTCCCCCACAGGTTATGCATACTTCCAGGATAGTAGACTTGGGAAGATTCTCTGCACTTCCCTTGGAAGTATTTATTCATCTGTGAGCTTGACACTAGTTTCTCCAGCAGGGACTCATGCATCCAGCTCCTTTCCTCACTTTAGATAAACAAAAGTGAACTAAACGAATGGGAAAATATAGAACCTGATTAATTTTTTTCTCTTCTTGGTTCTTTTAATAAGTGATATGTTCTCAATTTCAGTCTTCTTATTTTGATTTCTGAAGCTAACATATTCAAATCTTTTATTGATCAGCTTTTAAGATCAGTATGGATTTTCAATTCATAGAGTGCTTAACCAAAAAAAAAAAGAATCATGTTGCTGACTTTAGAATAGATTTGATTCCATTTGCCAAAGTTATTATTCTTCTTAACTACCTTTACAAACCAGAAGACGACAATTTGTGCTATTAACTATCAAAGCCACTAAGTGGAATTTTATCTAATCTTTATATATCTATCAATCTAGAATGTAGGTGTAGATGCTTTTAAATGCCAATTAATAATGCATTGGATATCCTTGTGTTTTTATTAATTCATTTGAAACATTTATTAAGCAATTGTATGATTCACATTGCAAGATGATGAATTCTATATACATCTGATATAGTAATTGTCCTCAAAGTGCAGACAGTTTTGGAGGGGGAGGTAAAACTTGAAAACAGATTAAATATATTATAAATAATCTCTAAGCAATGATAGTTCCTAGAAAAGAAATGGAGGAATGAAAAGGAATATGGTAGTTACTGCCAATAATGACCTATGAGAAAGGCACAGATCAAAGGATATTTTTTATTGGAAGAGGAAGTAGGAGAGTCATATGGCATGATTAATAGTTGTATAGTTAGACAACTCTATTGATAACTTCATGATTTCAGTATCTATCCATCCCTCTATCTACCATTATATATCCATTTTCAATTTAGTACTGTAAGAAGAATTTTGAGACATATTAATAAAGATCACAGACCCACTTTCCTAAGGATAGATAAAGACACACTAACTTACAAAATTATTGTGGTTCTATTTGTTAATAAATCTTTTCAGTTTTGTCTGACTCTGTCAACCAACTTGGGGTTTTCTTGGGAAAGCTATGGCAATAATTTTACCATTTCCTTCCCCACTTCATTTAATAGATGAGGAGATGAAATAAACAGCGTTAAGTGACTTCCCTAAAGTCACACAGCTAATAAGTGTCAGAGGCCAGATTTGTACCCAGATCTTCCTGACTCCAGTCCTGGCATTTCATCCACTATACTGCCTGCCTCCCTATTGAGTTGTTTAATAAAAATATAAAATATTGGGAGATGGATGGTAGAGAAATTCTTTCTCTTCCCCAGAGAATTAGGAAAGGCTACATGGAAGAGGTGGCCAAAGAATAGATCAATATCAATAGCTATAATGGGGTAACTCAAATAGTCAGGAGTAGCATAGATAAAGGAGCCAAGAAAAGAAAGACTTGCTCAAGTGACATGAACTAATCCAAGTTGTCTGGAGTATGACAATACTTGAAAAAAAGCAATATGTAACAGAGTTGAAAAATATATTGGTAACAAATTGTAGAAGACCTTGAATGTTAGACTAGCAGTTTTGTCTTTATTGACGAGAAAATGATATTTGAGTATTAAAGTATGATGAAGAGTTTGTGAAGTGTTTGAACTTTGGAGTATTGTGGCCATATCTGTGTATTAAGAAGGCCAATTGGCTTTTGTAAGATTGAGAGAAGGAACAGAGTTCTAGAATTGAATGCAACTTCAGAAGTCACTGATCCAAAACCACCCTTATTCAGATGTCAAATTGATCCTAAGAAGTCATTAAATAATTAAGGTGACACTGCTGGGTTTATAACTCAAAGAGATCATAGGGAAAAAGACATATAAAAATATTTATATCTGTACTCTTTGTGGTGGCAAAAATTGGAAAATGGAGGGGTACCCTTCAATTGGGGAATGACTGAACAAATTGTGGTATATGTTGGTGATGGAATACTATTGTGCTGAGAGGAATAAGCCTAGAAATGTTTCTAAATCTACTAGTTTTTCAATAATATATATGTATAATTGTTTGTATATGTAAAATTCCTGATTGATAGCACAAGATTTAGGCCTTGAGGGAATAATAAAATAATGAACTGCAACTTACCCATTGTTTCTGTGTATGGAATAGAGAAATGGGAGTATGTGACTATTTCACTTTGCAAAGGGTCCTTCATTTTAAAAGGGGCTTTACTACCAATTTCCTTTAAATACTATCCCCCATTATTGTATGTAAAATGTGACTCAGTTGCAAAAAATGTTTCACTGGTGACTTTTCTGGAACCTAGATGATAGAAAGCATGTCCTAGGGAAACCATTCTCTAGTTACCCTAGTTATGTTGTTTATTTTTTCCTCCAATGATTTTATATTTAATTTATCATTTTACATCTTGAATATTTAATGGAAATTCAAGGTCCTTGAGGTTAAGAGCTATTTTTCCCCTTTCCTCTTTTGAAGTTTAGAACCTAGGAAAGTACCTGGCAAATACTGAGTGCATAATAGAAAACTAATTGAATTGAATTGAATTGAACTTGTACGGCAAAAAGGATACTTCTTGCAAGGTTTTTTTTTTTCTCCATCTTTTGGGAATTTCTTAATATGCCTCAACTCTGCTGCATGACATACAGATCAGGGTTTTTTCTTACACAAGAATAATGGAGATATTCCTGGAATCTTTCACAAGATTAAACCAGTAAAAGACTCTACAAAATGCCAATTCTTCAGCTGAAAAAAAAAAGGAAGCCCAGGATTCCTTTTCTCATACTGATTAAAAGACATCCCTAAATCTGTGTTTTATTTTAATGGAAGCTTGAAGCATATAATATGAATGACCTTACAAACTATCTTACTAGTTCAAGTGTTTTTGTGATTGCTTTTTTAGCCCTGAGCAGTGGTTTTTTTAATAAATGGTTTAAATCTGCCATTGCTGTTTAACTCAAAACACTATAAAAAACTCTTAACCAAAGGATTTTTTAGATCATCAGTGGGTATACTATTAGATTTCTGACTCTTCTAAAAATGATACTTGGAAAATGGATAAAGTTGAGATTTGTTATTCAAAAAAACCTCTGTTTGGGGTGTTTTCTTGGCCAATTAGATAACAACTATCATTATGAATACATCAGGTTGTCAGAGACTGAAATTCATAGCAATCCTGCAGAAACCAATAGTGGTCTTTTAATATGTGTACTTTCCTAGTTTCCTCAAAATAAATCCATCCTTCACAAAAAATCAACAACTCCCAGGACCTACTTAAAGAACATTCCGGTGCACAGAGGTAGTAATTAAAGGTTGAAATAAAAAGAACTAAAATAGCACCTTTCCAAAGCATGTGATTTAAAGGACCATGTAATAATCAAAGTCTTTCTATATAAGAAAGCTGCATCTGTTTCCCTACCCCACTCTCAACCCCTACCCCTTCTTTTGACCTAAAAGCTCATTGTAGGAAAGAAAGATTATTATGTTCTAGATACCAAATAGTATGTGAAAATGCGCTTAATATGTGGATCTGTGAAAAACTGAATGATGTGGTCTATAAAGTTTTAGGTATTTCCACTGAAATGAACACACTTATAGGAGGAGACATAGTAAATCTCTCAAAGCTTTAATTGTAGATTAATACAGATTCACAGGTAAATAAAGCTTATTAATCTTGAAAATTTCTTACCACCCCATACCAACTCTTCAGCAATAACTAAAGAAAGAACATTTTTAAACTTATGTATGTTTGCCTGTGCGTTTAATCTGTTACTTTAATGCAGTTTGTGTAGATGAAATCAGAATTATGTCCTATGTAGAAGATCCTAGAAAGGTAAAGATTAAAAATTAGATAACCTCTTACCTCAAAGTGTTTATAATATAATAGGGGATGTTTGATTTCCTTCCTTCCTCCTTTTGAACTTCTAACCTTTCCAGACCTGTTCACCTTTCTCTCTCTCTCTGTCTCTCTGTCTCTGTCTCTGTCTCTGTCTCTGTCTCTGTCTCTGTCTCTGTCTCTCTCTCTCTCTCTCTCTCTCTCTCTCTCATCCCTCTCTGTCTCTCTGTCTCTCTCTCCTTTTCCCTTTCTCTCTTACTTTCTCCTTCTTTCTCTCTCTCTTCCTTTCTCTCTCTTTCTCTTTCTCTCTCTTCCTCTCTATTTCTTTCTCTCTTTCTCTTTTTCTTGCTTTCTTTCTCTCTTTCTTTCTCTCTCATCCTCTCCCTTTCTCTGCCTCTCTGCCTCTCTCTTTCTCTTTATTATTTTCTTTTTAAATACTGCACTTTCTTTTTTATTAATGGTTCTTCCACAGGAGTAGTAAGTGGGGAAGTAGTCTTAGTGGAGTGGGGACTTCCAATTGTAAATATTCCATTTATTCACAGGAATAAAGAAAGATATTCAAAGTCATTGTCAGGGCTAGAAGTTGGCAGGAGCAAAGTGGAAAGAAGGTGGGTGACACAAGGAGAATAGGGCTTGTAATTAAAAGATATATACACCCCCTTCCTCTTGGCAGTATGTGTGTGTACAAGGCACTCCCACATAATGGGTTGTTGGCCTATTTTAACTCAAAAGAAATCAAAAGACCAAAAGTGGTTTAGAAAGTCCAGAAACCAAATTGGTATGTTTTACATACTACCCTTCTCCTGCCCCTCTGGAATACCAGGAAACAGGTAGCTTGATACCCATGATGGGCTTGAGAGAGTCAGCTTCCATTGGTGCTAAGGGGAGGGGGCTGGAAATGATTGCCTACAAGGTAGAACACTTATGCCTTTCAATTTCTCTGCTTGAGGACAGTCGGGAGACCTTCATTTCTTCATGATATATTTATTGTAATCTCTTCTTGACCCTGCCAGTTTCTTTTTTGTGGCATCCTTAGAGCTATGTTAGACTTTTTGTTTTTGAGGGACATATACCTGAGAGCCTCTCACTTCAACACTCATTGCTCTTTCTTGTTTTCCTTGGAATCAGATGAGGAATCCTAGAGAGCAGATGGTTAGTCCTTGTCTGTCAGAATCTTGACAAAGGCAGCTCCAGGGTTTGCCCTTTTGATCTGCCTGGCCTACAGGGATCCCTCTACCTTCCTCCAGCCTAATGTTGATTTAGTCATTCTAGCATTCAAGCAAAGGCTTGTCATGCTTCTTACCACCTCTGGCATTGAAGAGTTTTGTACCTTCATGAAGGTTCATGTCGTCTGAGATAGCCGCAGCAGAGATAATTGTTCAGACCTGCAGCAAGGGAGAGAGCTAAGGAGAGTCACAAGAAACAGAGTTATTGCCTTTGCCACTGCTATTGGGAAATAAATCAAGTCAACAAGTGTTTATTGAATGCTCACTAGATGCCAGTTCTGTGCTAAACAGTAGGAATACAAAAGCAAGCAGAAATAATATAAATTCCTACCCTTTAAAGGAGGTCACACAGAATAACTCATAAAAGGAAGCTGAAAAGGGGGAAGAAAAGAAGGAAAAGTGGGGGGGGGAAGCAGGTACCTGATGGGGTTGGAGAATAAAGAAGATATTGTTGACCTGGTCTTTGTCCTAAAAATGGAGGTTTTATGAGGAACCAGCCAATCAAAGAGAGAAACCTTGGGGGGCAGAGGGCACTTCTAATTTGAGAAATGAAGTGATTTTTAAAGGTAAAAGGTTCTCTATGACTTGGTAGAAAAAGTCTGGAGAGTCAAGAGTACAGAGACTCGACTGAATCATCCAGTACATATTATTTTACAAAACATATTCAGTAACAACATCTTTTTGTGTTTGAGATTTTGCTTTCTTTGGTGAGTATTTCTATCTCTAAAAATATTTTTAGTTACTAAAAATTGGAGAGCATATGTCCTTCACACTCTCTAAATTTCAGAAAACTATTCAATTTACTGTTTTATTATCATTACTATTAGGTAGGGGTGTGTATAATATATTTGAATTATATTAGGCATTGGGGATACAGAAAAACAAATAAAATACTCCCTCCTCTCCAGCAGTTTTTCTTTTCTGTGTTGAAAACAACATATACACAAAATATTAAAAACAAAATAAAAGCAATTTTGAACAATTGAAATAGATTTTCTTTAGGAGACAATCACTTTGAAAGAAACCAGGGATTCTTTCTTCCCTTTGGAGTAGTTTGTTGTTCAATCATTTTCAGTTGTGTCTTAATTCTTTGAACCCTATGTGAGGTTTTCTTGACAGAGATACTGGAGTTGTTTTCCATTTCCCTCTCTAGCTCATTTTACAGATAGGGACAGTAAGGGAAAAAATGGATTAGGTGACTTTCTAGGGTCATACAACTAGTGTCTGGGGTCACATTTAAATTCAGGAATTTAAGTCTTCCATGACTTGAGACAGGGCACTCTATCCATTGAGACACTTAGCTGCCCCTTAGAATTAAACTAGGGAATCATACCTAGCATGTGGGTAAATTCTGTAGTATATGTGGAAGATCATAGAAAAACATATCTATGAATTATAAATATGTTTGGGTGGCAATATGCACTGATTAAGAGAATATCCATTTCAATGAGATCACAGAGGCACAAATCTCTTTAGGATAATAACTGCCACTTATCCTTAGTAGATCTATTATATGTAGGTGTCTTTGGTGAAAGAGTAACAAAGTTTGAATGTAATATCTAGGTCATACATTTCTACAAGACAGTTCATAGTTTGGATCTATTTTCCTGGGGAAAAGGTCATATGAAAATCAAAGAAAGATTTCCCCATAGAGTTTTCTCAGCTAGTTTGGTGGTGATGGTAGTAATAATGCTGATGGTAATTACTAAAACTTTATAGCATTTAAATGTGGTAAAATACTTTTTTTTTTGCAAGTTGACTGTAAGGTAGTTAAGACATGTCTTATACCCATTTTATAGATAAGTAAATTGAAACTCAAGCAGGTTTAGACTTGATTAGACCATGATCATACATTTAACAAATATTTGAAATTGTGGATTGAATGGACCTCATTTAAAGGTATTATTTGATTCTGCTCCAGACCTGTACCACTCCATATATGTATTTACAAGCTCATATTTTGCAGTAATATTTCATTATGCAATTCAAAACTAAATTGAGGAAGGAGAAAAAGGAACATCTGTGTCAGGAAATAAAAACAGTTCTATTTGGTAAACACACACATAATACGTTTCTTTTATATTTTCACAAATGATCATTTCTTTCATCATACATTTCTTATTTATGAAAAAATAGCATGTCAAACTCATGTTGAATATTTTCCCAAGCATTCCTGTTGATAAGAAAGCATTAAGACTTGGTTATTTATTTAATAAATATAAATTCAATCCAGACAAGCAAATGTGTTGATCTTAAAGAGTTAATCTTTTCAAAGGGCAAAATGTTAAACTCTGACTCTCTAACCTGGAAAGGAACCATTTAAATTCTACCACTTGCCAGCTAGTCTAAACTCACCTCTCAGTTTAAGGGGCAAGATTACATCTTTCCTTTACACACAAAGGAGTTCTCTTAGGGTCCAGTCTAAGTATGCCAAAGGAAAGCAAAGCTGCCTCTCCATCGATCTATTCTCATTGAAATGACGGATAGGAGAATGTGCAAAGATAGAAAGTCATTCAGACTCAAGTGGGCAATTTCATGGTACTTCAAAGGTCCAACAGTCCATCATTATCAAGCAGAAAAACCAAAGCCACTAGAGGAATAATATAGAGAATACAAACAGTAAAGCAGTGTGGCTGAACTGCTCCTAGAAAAGGGGGCAAATACCCCTTTCTTTGGGGTTTAAGATTTATGTGGATGGGACATTTTATGTCCCTGTGAAGCACTTATTTATCTAGTTTTTAAAAAAAGAGTGAATGTGATTCTTGGAAAAGAAATAATAGGTTGAGACTTTTTTTTTGCCACATCAAAAGAGTTGATTACAATTTTGTTTTGGTTGTGATTTAAAGTACAATGACATCAAAGTTACACAATAGATTTTAGGGATTGGATTGAGCTCAATTTGTGCTTCCAGTACTTACTAGCTATGTTACCCTTCAAAAGTTGCTTAACCTCCATCTCTCAATTTCCTTTACTGTAAAATGGGTATCAAAATAACATCTATTTTACATGATTGTTGTGAGAGTCAGTTGAAATATTCATAAAGAACTTAGAATATACAATTTTTATTGAATTATGGCCTGAGAAAGTTGTATTTTAATATTTCTGCTTTTCAACATTTGACTATATATGGTCAATTTTTGTGAAGGTATAATGTTCCACTAAGAACAAGGTATACTATCTTCTGTTTCCATTCAATTGTCTCCAGATATCTCTAAGATTCTATTCATCTCCTTAACTTTTTTCTTAAGGTTTTATGGCTATATTTATCTAGTTTTGAGAGGGAGAGATCAAAGTCCCCCACTATTATTGTTTCCTTATCAATTTCCATCTGTAACTCACTTAATCTTTTTCTTTTAAAAATGTGGATGCTATAACATTTGGTTCTGATAGATTTAAAGTTGATAATACTTCATTATCTATGGTGCCTTTTAACATAACATTTTCCCTATTTATCTCTTTTAATTATATCTATTTTAGTTTTACCTTTGTCAGAGATCTTGACCAAATGCAATTAATTGTGATGCAAAAACAGATGTTATAAATCTGCAAATTGATAGACAGACTTTTGTGACTTTACTTTATGGCCAGCTGTCACATATTTCTGAAAACCAATGAAACATGTCATGGTCAATTCAAGCTATTGTATTGGCATGAGTGTGAGACATGCTGGTGAGGCACTATACTATTAAATTCTAGCACTAAGTAGTCTGGAAGATCTAGATTCAAAAAGTTTCTGATTCTTAATAATTCTGTGATCATGGAGAAGTTACTGAACCTCAGTTTCATTATCACCAAAATGGAGAAAATACTTCTAGCATTTATTACACAGGGTTGTCAAGGATGGTAAATGAAAAAAATGCACAAGATAATTATGAGTTTTAAATTTCCATAAGAAGGTTGTATGTTAAATATTTTTACTTTTTGTGGAGTTAAATTTTCATTGTAATTATGGCCTTGAAGATAATATTTTTAAAAATTCTTGCAAAAAAAGTCCTGTGAATAGGGAAAGATAAAATCTGCCCAATTAATTAACTTCATGTTGTTTTTGTTTGTTTGTTTGTTTTTGGAGGACTAGCCTAAGTGAGGAAATGATACTCAACGGAACCTTGTGTCTAGGAAATGAATGATTTGGGAAACACCTGCTCAGGAGTGCTGCTTACTCAGCAATGGAGGGATAGAAATTGATACTGCCAGAAAAAGGAAGCTTACTAGGAGTGTGAGGTATAGGGATGAGGGGGCTTTTAAGAGATCAACTTGTCCAAATTCTAAATAAAAAATACATTTTCTTTAGAAATTCAAGGAAAAACATTTGTGTGTATAACATTATTCACACTCTAAAAAAGCAATACAAATGGATAGAATATATCATATACACAACATATATGTATATTACACATGACATGTAAAAATATATGTTTATAGCCTTTTTAGAATGTGTATCCCTATAGCTTGAATTATATAATGTAGTAACTCTTCAGTTTTCCAAAATAATCAGAAAATATATATTCTCTAAGAAGGAACATTCCCAAATAACCAAAGCATAGGTAGTCAAAATATACTTACGGAGTTCCATCATTGGTAAATTGTCCATCATACTCCAATTATCAGCCTGTCAGCAAAAAGGCTATTTTGAAAGACTAGTGATTGATTACATTTAAGGTATATTCCCATTGGGAGGTAGCTAAGCAGAATATTCAATAATAGTCTTGGATGTAGATTCAAGATGACTCAAGTTTAAATCTAACTCCAGACATTTTCCAGCTGTATGGTATTGGACATATTACTTGACTTTTTTCCATCTCTGTTTTCATACCTGTAAGATGTGAATAATAATGACACCTATCTCTTAGAATTATTGTGAGGATTAAATTACAAAACATTTGCAAAATGCTTCTCGGATCTTAAAGAGCTTTATAAAAATGCAGGATATTATTATTATTATTATTATTATCTACTACATTCTGTTAGAAGCAAAGACACATAACAGTCTATGTCTTTTATAAAAACTTCATCTCTTCAGAATTATCTTGTATTCATTTATATTATTTGAACTTATTCCAAATATGCTTCCATATTGTACTTTTTCCTCCTTAGAATGCAAACTGGAGGTTATGTCCTCTTTGCCTTTGTATCCCCAGGGCTTTTTCAAAGTGTCTGGCACATGATGGGCACTTAATGAATGCCTATTGATTGACTAATTGGTATCTAACAGAGGCACATATATGTGTGAAAAGGCGGAAAACTAAACAGGGAGGCCTATTCTAAGGATTAAATGAGTTGCATAGATATCGCTTTTCTGAGTCCGGAACATTACTGAACAATGCTTTGAGGTAGAGGCTCCAGACTTCATGGAGAGGAAAATTTTTGTTCGCTGAAGAATTAGTACCATTTGTAAATATGGAAGGGAATGAAGAGGACATTCTTGACAATTCTCCTCCTTCTCAAAATAACTTATATGTAATTATTTGTATATTCTTTTTCTTTTTATTCTTTATAGAGCCTTATATTTGGAATATAATTAAAATATAATCTATTTATAAATAAGGATTATTTTATTCATTGTATTTATTTCTCCTGATAGTTCCTGTCACAGAGGAGGCACTTACTATATCCTTTTTGATTGACTGACAAGGAGAACAGTTGTAGTTGAGGTATGTATGTGAAAAAGCACTAAGGATATTTAGCAAACAGCAAGAAAATCAATTGGCCTGGGTCAGCAAGTTTATGTCTGTGTAAAGAACCTGAGTTATTTCTTCATTTTTGAAGGAAGGCCCAGTAAATCATGGGGTGATGTCTTTACTTGCCTATGAATTAGATTTAAATGAGGTAGAGATGCACAAAAGTCATCATTCTTACTTTCTCTTCCAGGATCACTGGAATCCAAGGACAAGACAAAAGTTCAGATGACTAGCCAAGATCTAGGATGCAGTGAATAATCTTGGGATCTTTGATGTCTGACCAAGCTTTAAGCACTCCATGGGGCCTGCATCAACACCCTTCATGGCCTTTGGATTGCATTCTTTTTATCCTTCCATACTGCTTCCTGGAGCCAATAGATCTAATTTAAGCTAGGTTGTTGAAGACCCTGAATTCTAAGCTGAGAGATACGGACTTTATTCCTTCATTACTTCATACCTTCACCCAATGTCACCACCTGGAAAGTAGTCAGTTATTGATTTTTTTTTTAGCAAAGAAATGATGTGATGAAATCATGACAATGGCATTTTAGGTAAATTAGTCTTGGTATAATTTTTCTTGTTTATTGAAGAAATGGAAGGCTTGAATCAGACATACCTAAGGCGCTGGCAGGGAAAACCCTAAGAAGAAATGAACAATTCATTAAAAATTTCCAAATTCCTCATTTCATGAAGGAAGACTTGTTGCACATATTAGGAAAAAAATCATGGAGGTAACAAGGTAAGAAATGGTATGGTTAGATTTACATAAATATGCTATAAATTCCTTTTATGACTTTATGTAACATTTTTCATTATGAGTCCCTTGGGGTTGTCTTATATCCTTGTATTGAGGATAATACTTTACTTTTTCACAGCTGATCATCATACTTCTAGTTGTTTCTGGAATTTTCTAGGACTACATCTTACAGAGAAGGTTCTGATATGCATCTGTGAAGTAGAGAAAGACAAGGCAAGGAATTAGATTGTTTTTAAGGTCCCTTTCCAGTTCTAGGAACTTTCTAAATCAAAGTGACATAGGTTAATTAAAAGGGTGGTCTTACAGAAAAGGATTTAAATAATCCATTCTTAACTTTTAGGATTGATTAATTATCTAGCTTTCTTATTGTCTAGATTGTATCTCCTCTTTGATTCTCAAAAACATTCTTTTACCAAGTTCTTTTTTTATGATAAAGAGATCAGTTTTTAATAAGCTGGAAGATGCTTTTTTTCTATGCAAAATTAAACTTAACATTAGTGGAATCAATTTGTTATATACGCTAAGGAGAAGAAATCTCTCTTTTTATATATATATATATGTATGTATGTACACACACACACACACATATATATATATATACATATATACACATGTATATGTGTGGATCAGAGAGATAAAGAGAGAATTAATTCTATTTCTTTTTTAAAATAAGGAAGATTTTTCTGACATGTTCCTATTATTTTCCATGTCTGTTGATTCAGATTATTATGTACTTGCCAGAATAATTTAAGAATATAGATGCTTCGACTTGATTTTAGTGTATACAATTTCTAATGGTGTTCCATACTAGTTACATTATAAAGTCTGTGTGCTCAGTAGGAAATAAGAGGGCCCAGCTAATGGCAGCATTTAATCACAGATCCATGGATGAACAATTAGCTAATTGCTGCATTGTTGTAGCAGGTGTTGGATATGATTGTTATCTTTCCAGTAAAAACCCACAAAAGAGTTTTCAAGAAGGTTCTTCAAAGCTCTGTGCATGTTTTTGTTTAAGAAAGAAAGATTCTTGAGAGAAAAAACATGTGAGAGAAAAAATACTAGAAGAAACTTTGGATTCAAACTTTTTCTTCCAATATTTAGCATTGTCATCATTATGTAAAATGATAATATGGAAAATCTTCTTTACTTCCTAATTTACAAGCATACAGTTAAATATATGTTACATTTTTCTGATGTTCTTGTCTTATAAGTACAATGAGGGGGATAAAGAATTATATTCCCAACTGACAAAGTGAGAAGGTAGAGAACTTTTACTCTGTAGTTAATCAGTGTGGAAGGTGAGAAGAGTAATAGTAGAAAGCATCAGGAAAGTAAGAAGTACTCTTGCCAGCTATAGACTTGGGGGAATAAGCAGACATCTTTCTGACTATTTGACAGATGGAGAAATATAGATAGACAGATGTGCTAATGAGTCAGTCGGTAGGAGATATGTTTTGAGTTATTTTCCCAATGATATCAATAGATTTTCACCAAAGTAAACCCAATCTTTCATAGTCTCCTCTTATGATTATTTGTGAGACAGTTGTCCAGAATTATTTAAGTTGGAATGATATGAAAATCTGAGCTGGATGAAATCTATTAGGAAAAAATATTAACTTCTGCATAGATACAAGATCATTAGTCATTTAACAAGGAATTATTAAGTAGTAACTGATGGCACTACTAAGTGCCAGACCATGTGCTAGACCTTGAGGATGCAAAGACAAAGAAAATATTGCCTCCACAGGAAGACATACCACTATATAGGATGAGAAAAAAAATATGATTTGCCAACAATTTATAATACCAAAAAAAAAAAAAGACTAGAGACTTTTACTTCCTAGATTATTTTCTTAACTTGTTAGATTTCATTTGCTAGATTATTAGTAGGTATTGATAGTATGTCCCTAAAGTGGCCAAATGATCACTCATTGAACATGCTGTATTTATAAGAAATTTGTCTTTTTGATAGATGATTTTTGTTATTCCTTCAAACTCCAGGATTCAAGAATGTGAGACTTAGGCTCAAGTACAGAACTGAGCAAGGCAAATTGTCCTCTGTAGGAAACAAATGCGAAGTTTTAAAATATGAAATTATTCCATCTCAAAAATCACTGTCTTTGGCAACACACAGTACTTTGCATGAGACAATCATGTCATTCTTGATGATCCCCATATCTTATATATAAGTATTTCAGCAAAGAAACACATTCTCTCTTTGGACCTGTGAACTTTTTTTTGTCTCCTGCCTATATATAGTTTGGTTTTAATTTTTTTCTGTGTTTCTGCCTTACTGCGTTTTAGTTAATACATTTATTACTGTGTCTACTAAAAGCCAGTGAGTTTGCTAATTGCTTTTATTATCTCATTTGATCCTCACAACAACTCTGAGAAGTAAATGCTAATCTAATTTGAATTTTATAATTGAGTAAATTGAGTCAGATAGCAGAGAGGTGATTTACTAAGGGTCATAGAGTGAATAAATAAATATCTGGGGTCCAATTTGAACTTGGGTTTTCCAAGTCGAGAACCAGTTCTCTAACTACTGATGATGATGATATCCACCTACCTGCCATGAAGACAAATTTCTTTTGAAAGTGGTTTCTAGAGAGCAACCCTCTTTTTAAAAAAAATATATATATATATCTGTATTTATTAAAATTTATGTATTTATTAAAACATTCTAATATTATATTTCTGCCACATGCTTATGACCTACTGTGAGAAGTTGAGTTTAATTTCCCAGAATTTGTACAGTTTTAGTTTCAGTAATATGATACTTTGCAGTTTCCTAACTTTTTTTCTATTATGTGTTAAAATGCGTGGAAGTGCCACAATCCACACTAGAAAAGAAATACTTTTAAATTATATTTACTGAGCTTGTTCTTCTTTTCAGGCTTAACGCTGAGAATTTTATCAGATCTCATATTTGGTTTAACACTGACCTTGTATAATTTAACACTGACCTTGTATAGGTTAAAGCAAATTTCTTTGCTTGTATTCATTTCTATTTATCTGTTCTTTCTCTGAACATGAATATATACAAGACTTTCTTCAAAATATTTCTATTGCTATATATAATTTTCTCTTGATTCTGTACTTTTTACTTTTCATAATTTCATGTATATCTCTCCATGTTTTTTTAAAATTAAGCTGCTTGTCATTTTTATTATGCAGTAGTATTGTTTTGTTGTCATATGCCACAATTTTTTTAGCCATTCCTCTATTAATGGGCATCCCCTCAGTTTCCAGTTCTTTGCCACCACAAAGAGAGTTGCTATAAATGTGTTAGAGCTTATATATTCTTTATTTTTCCCTTATCTCCTTAAGAAATAAACCTAGTAATGGCATTGCTGGGTGAAAAGGTTTATGCAGTTTTATAACTCTTTGGACATAATTACAGATTGTTCTCCAAAATGTTTGAATCATTTCACAGTCTACCAACAGTGTATTAGTGCCCGCATTTGTCCACATCCCCTCTAACATGTCATTTTCCCCTTTCATTATTTTAGCCAGTTTGATAGATGTGAGATGGTATCTCAGACTTGTTTTGATTAGACTTTGCTTTCCTTGTTATTTACCAGTACAAATGATGATCACAATCTCTAAGTCTTCCATTTTCCCACCCTAAGTGAATAGTACAGAGAGGCTCATAAAAACTGCTTTTCTTTTTCTTCTCCATAAAAACAGATTTGGTAAACACTCTGTAAAAGAAGAATCACTTGTTGGTTCTGTTCTCTTGATTCCATTAAATAACAAGGGTATTGTTTTCATTTCTGTGCAAAAATGAAACACTTCAGAATTAGTGTGAAGGCTAGGAAGTGTAGCTTTAAAAGGGATTGACAGGTTAGTTAAGCTAGGGTTTTTTTTTTGAAAGTATGTAATCTGTGAAGAAATCTGAGCAACACATTGTCATTTGATTTGGCAGAGTAATAGCATAGCATTAAAATCAACTATCTATACCAAAATGTTTAATAAGTCATGTTTTTAACTTCTTTTCTTTGTCCCCTACCTATATAGAGTTTGGTTTTAATTTTTTTTCTGTGTCTCTGCCTTACTGTATTTTAGTTAGTACTTTTTAAATCCTAAATACCTCCATCTAGATAGACTGCATACATCACAGAGATGGATTATATAATCATTTATGTCATGCCATTAGAAAATGTTTCTAGAGACAAAACTTCATTATGTATGTATTCATCAATTAAATGCTTAATGTAATATTTAATATATACAAATAACTGAATATAGAAATTAAAAATATGGTAGAGTCCTTATCCTGAAGAAGTTTAAAAGGTAGTAGGGAAAGATAACACATATTTACAAATTAATAAAACATAAGGCACAATTTGAAAACCAGATGAAAACCAAAACTTCTCTGAGTTATTATATAAATATATATAAGTACTAACTGAAGTTTCAAGGAAGGGCCACTAACAAATAGATATTCAGAAAGGACTTCATAGGGCTGGAGATATTTTTGACAGAAGTTACCTGGCACAATGGATGGAACATTGGACTTGGAATCAGTAAGATTTAGGTTTAAATCTCACCTCTGGCATTTTGTAGTTATGTGACCATAAAAAAGTTATTTAGCATCTCTTATCCTCAGTTTTTTTTATATATTTTAAATGTGTGATACTAATCTTTTTAGCATGTAACACCTATTTTATTTTATTTTTATTTTTTAAACATTTATTAATATTTATTTTTTAGAAAACTTAATATGGTTACATAATTCATGCTCTTACTTTCCCCTTCACCCCCCCCAGCTCCTCCCACCATGGCTGATGCGTATTTCCACTGGTTTTTAACATGAGTAACACTTAATGCGTTAATGTAAGTGAAGTAGTATTATATTTCCTTCCACAGCAATCATGAGGTGTGGTTTTAGGTATTGGGTTTGACAAATCTTACAGGTCTGTCCATTCCATTGCAATTCAGATATGTCTCAGAAAGATAAAATGTCTCTGAAATATTCATGTCTTAAGAAATGAATGAGTCAAAGAAAGAAATATAGGTCTAATATATAACAAAGTTTTTGCATCAGCACTCTTCATCATAGCATTTCAATTTCTCAAACCTGGAATCTTGGGCTTCTAGTTGTTGAGCATTCAACACTTACAGCTAAGTCCCAGACCTACTGCATCACTCTTTGGGTGTCTTCATATTGCCATGTTCCTTAGTTTCCTGACCCTAATGTCAAGGACCAGATGCTTAAGACAGAACTGGAAGGAATAACAGAAACAATCTAATTCAACATCCTCATTTTAGAACTGATGAAACTAAAACAGTGAGATGAAATTACTTGGCCAATGTTAAAATGCAGTTGGCATGAGAGGCGGGATTTTTACTCAGTTTCTTTGGTTTCAGATTGCTTAACTGTGCCACATTTCCTTCTAGGCTTTCATCGCTGATCCTAATTGAAGGAAGGAGTTTCAGAAAGGAAAGGCAGATATAGGAAATGAAGAAGTTATTGAGAGGATAATAGGAGAGATACCAAGTAGTTTGGGTTTTTGGCTCAGCTCTTATGATAAAGGAATAATGTAAATGTGGCCAGGGATAGAGACCAAGAAAAAGATGTAAATATGTATGATCTAGAGTTGGAAGGAAAATCAAAAGGTCATCTACTCCAATTCCCTCTCTTTATAGATGAGAAAACTGAGGTCCAAAGGTAAGATGATTTACCCAATATCAGAGTTTGAGTACTAAATGAAATGAACTAGTTATCTTGATTCAAAAAGGCAAATTTAATCTAGATATCCCTGAGACTTGATTGGCATTTCATGGCTAGTATATGGCTATGGATGGATATGCCTTCTCAAAAGGAAGATTAGATAAAAGTGGCAGCTGAGTCAGTTTTCTGTGTAATCTTGATTGGAACCAAGTGCTTTTTCCACAGGAGGTTCATCTCTCCAGCTCCAGTGATTTCTTTAATCACTTCTAAATCTGCTATCCTTTTATACTTAAACTTGGGACAAAAACACTTAAAGTTTTGTAAAAATAAGTATGTTTGCCTTACACTCTAACATGGAAGGAAAAAAACTGTCCAATTTTTTCCATCTTTGGAAAGACGACAATCTTATTTCCTAGGGATATTTTGAAGATTGGAAAATGGACATTAAGAATGATGTATTCTTAAGGCAATGCAATTTTGTAAGGTTGTATATTCTGTTACCTAGTTCCTTTGAGTCCCATAGCAAGTGTTTTCCTTGCTATTTTATGGAGACTAATTTTGAGGAGTTGTTTTTGTTGCTTTATTTTATATTCTTTGAGATTTAGTGTTAAACTGTTCACATAAACATTTTCTTGTGGGAGTTCATTTTGTGTTTCAACATATCATGATGTAATATTATATAGTAGGCATCACACTTGGCTTGGATTTGAGAGATTCAGCTTAAGTTCCCATTTACCCTCTGACCTTTAGCAAGTCATTTTTAACTTCTCTGTGCCATAATGTTCTCATATGTAAAATAAGAAGTTGAAAATGAGGATCTTTAAGTCCCATTCAAGTGTAAATGAGCTATGAATTTGAAAATAAAAACAAGTTGAATATTGAATTAAAAAATAAGACTATAAATCTGCTTAAATGCATTTGCTCCATCCTCCCTGAGATTCAACAGTCTTATGACCATCCAAAGAAAATAAAGTTATTTTTCTTCCTTATACAACTTCTAACAGGACTGATGACCACAGCATTTGGACTTTACATGCAATGGTTCTGTGGAGACAGCTATCTTTTTTAACATTATAACAGTGAGATTCCAGACTCTTTCACCAGAAAGGAAGAGAACTCCCACAGTGACTAGCACAATGATAATTGACTATGAACTGCTTCTTTATGTATATACTCAAAATCTGAGCCAAAGTGGCTTGAGACTGAATGTTATGATGGAAAGAATATTGGATTTGAAGTCAGAGGACCTAAGTTCAGTTAATTATTACTTAATGTGACTAGGGTCTAGACACTTCTCTCTTGGCCTCACTTTCCTCATTTATAAAATAAAGGGATTTGACAAAATTACTCTAAGGTCTCTTCAAGATTTCTATCTGAATGCCTATTGATTGTCATTGCATCATACTGGAAGGAAAACATTATATTTCAATACTCTTCCCTTTGATCATGAAAAGCCACCCTTATTGGATGGTTCCTATAGCTCAAGAATATTGTGACAACTTCCCCCTTGATGTGAAATTGTCAAATGTTAGAGTAAAGTACTCAAAGACAAAAAAAAACTATAGTAGACTACGTTACCTTTCTCTAAACTAGTGACATTGAACCTTTTAGAACTTTTTAGACACCCAGTGCTGTATCTCCTAACCTTCCTCACCAGACTGAGTGCCCTCCTCCTGCCTTACCCCAGACAGGGGTGGGAGAAAAGGAGGAAGTGGCCCAGGAACTCTGCTCAGGGGAGTAAATAAGCACTTCCATTTGGCTGCTGGGAAGAGGGGTCAGGATGTGCAGTGGAGAGGGAGAGGGGATCATCTCCATCCAAGACCCTCTGCCTTTCTAGTAACTGACTCTGGCAGACAATGGCATGCATGCCCACAGAGAAGCCTCTGTGTGCCATCTTTGGCACATGTTCCATAGGATTGCCATCACTGCTCTAGGCTTGTAAGTTATTAGTTGTTAGAACATAGGCATATTTTTATGGATCAAATTTGGGAAGGTTGGCTATATGACTTTTTGAATTGGTGTAAATAAAATTTGTCAAAAAATCTCATCTATACTAATATAACAATGTTTTTTAATTTTTTTCATTTTTTCAAATACATGTAGAAATCATTTTTGACAATTTTTTTCTGGTATTTTGAAATTCAGATTCTCTCCCTTCTTCTTCCCTCTACCTCTCCGAGGTGGTAAATAGTCCAACGTAGATTATATCAATGCTTTTTTATTAAATATATATTTCCATAGTCCCCATGCTTTAACTGAAGGCAAATATAAAAAACTCATGAAGGAAATAAAGTGAAGGATAGCATGCTCTAATCTGCAATCACATTCCAATTATGTTTACCCCTCTGGCTGTATAGAGCTTTTCTTTTCTTTTTCTTTCTTTTCTTTGAACCTGATTCCATTGGGTTTATCTTGGAACCTTGTTTTGTTGATAATAATTTAGTCCTTCACATATGATCATCTTACAATATTCTGTTACTTTATACACTGTTCTCCTGGTTTGCTGACTTCATTTTGAATCAGGTCATAGAAGTCTTTCCAGGTTTTTCTGAACTTGTCCTCCTCATAATTTCTTATGGTGTAATAGTATTCCACTACAACCCTATACCTCAGCTTGTTCAGCCATTCTCCAACTGATAGATCCTCCTCAGTTTCCATTTTTTTGCCACTACAAAAATAGCTACTGAAAATATTTTTAAACAAATAGGTCCTTTTTCTCTAACTCTGATCTCTCCACCTTATTTCCACTCCTTTCTTTTACTTCTCTTTTTTTTAGCCTTTCCATTTTCAAAATGTTTTTGCTTCTGTTTACCCACCTCCCCAAGATCCCTCTGCCTTTTGTCTGTTCCTTTTTTTTGTTTCCTCTCCCAGTCATACTTTCCTATTGTGTAAGATATTTCTATCCCTAATTGAGTGTGAATATTATTCTCACTTTGTTCAATTCCAATAAGAGTAAGGATTAAGCATTGCCCTCTGCCCACTTATCTTGTCTTCAACTATATTGGTTCTTTCATGCCTACTCATTTGACATAATTTACCTCCCAATTTTCTCTCCATTTTTTTTTCTCTCAGTATATTATTCCTTCTTATCCTTTGATTAAAAAAAAATCCCATTATATTCAACTAGTACTACCTTTTCTTTGTCTTTCTATGCTCTTATTCATTGCCCTAATAATGATAAAGTTCATAAGTATCTTTAGTACCATAAATATTTTAAGCACTCTAGGTATCTTCGCTATTTCAAGTATCATTGATATCTTCAACATCTTAGTTATCATCTTACTAGTAATATAATCAGTTTAAACACATTGTTTCCCTTGATTACCTTAAATTATCTTAAGTATCTTAAATTTCTTTTCTACCATAAGTATCTTGTTTTCTAATTATCAGATACCATGCAAAGAGTGTAATCAGCTTAACCCCATTGTTTCCCTTGCTTGTTTTAAGTATATTAAGTACTTTAGGTATCCCTTGAACTATAGAAATCTTAAAAATCCTAGTTACCACTTTCCCATTGTAAGGGGGTTAAAGGGTTTTTTGTTTGAATATATTAAGGATTGGTCACCAGAGGACTGAACAATTATCAATCCTCAATTAAGAATAATCTCAAATCAAAATTGACTTTTATGAGGGGCAGCTGGGTAGCTCAATGGAATGAGAGTCAGGCCTAGAGACAGGGGGTCCTAGGTTCAAATCCGGCCTCAGACACTTCCCAGCTGTGTGACTCTGGGCAAGTCACTTGACCCCCATGCCCACCCTTACCACTCTTTCACTTATGAGCCAATACACAGAAGTTAAGGGTTTAAAAAAATTGACTTTTTTGGAATTTATTTACAATTGAGAAGAGGTAGAAGAAATAAGGAAACAAGAATCTAACACAGTAGGTAAATTGGGATGATCCTCTAATTAATCCAGGTAGATCTAATTAACCAAAACAGAGAGTCAGAGGGGGCCCGTAGATGAATGAAGCAAAAGCTTCAGTCAAAGAGTCTCTATTAAGGGGAAGTTCCTTAAGAGAAGTTCAGGAAGATTCAGTCTTTAAACTCAACCTGTGGAATTCCAAAGAAGATATTAAGAGTAATCTCACCAGGGTCTCAGGGTCCCAGCCAGCACTCCTCAACAGACCAGAAGAGCTAGAAGACTGAACCCAGCTGACTGAGGTCTCTTTTTAAAGGGGTCACTTATGTGTCACTTCCTGTGTTCCCCTCCTAGTTTTTGTGTCCAGTCACAACACCATGCAGGGCTGCGATTAGTTTAATCCCATTGAATACCTTATTTTTTCCCCCTGTTTACCATTTTATGCTCTTTTGAGCATCAAATTTGATCAATGATTTTTCTTTTTAACTCTGATCCAACCATTCTGGATAAAAACGTAAAATTATGATCAAAGGACTCTAAAACTGTGCATAACTTTTTACCCATCAACACTATTTTTAGATCTACATCACGAAGAGCTATAAAAAATATTTATTGCAGTTCTTTGTGTGGTAGTGAAGAATTGTAAATTGAGGGGTTGTCCAGCACTTGAGGAATGCCTGAATAAGTTTTGGTAAATGGTATTATAAGAAATGACAAGAATGGTTATTTCAGAAAAATCTGAAAAGACTTATATGAACTGTTGCTAAATGAAGTGAGCAGAACTAGAAGAACATTGTGCATGACAGTGATATTTCTTGATAAACAATTGTGAATGGCTTGGTTATTCTCCTCAATGCAGTGATCCAAGACAATCCCCGAGACAAGATGAAAAATATCATCTGCCCTCCAAGAAAGAACTGATAGAGCCTGAAAGCAAAATGAAACATACTATGGTTTTGTTTTCTTCCTTCCTTTTTTTTTTTAAAAATTTGAGATCTCTTCCACAAAAGAAAGAAGTAACATGGAAAATATTTTACATGATCACATATATAAAATTTATTTCAGACGGCTTACCATGAGGGAGGGGGAGGCAAAGTGGAAAGGAGGGAGAGTGAGAACTTGAAAGAGAATTTGTAACTCAAAACAAAAAAAATGTTAAAAAATTTTACATTTAACAGAGGAAAAATAAAATATTATTTGAAAAAAGATTTCATGTAAGCCTTATTACTTTCCCTCATTGTTACTCTCTATCTCTCAGTTTAGAAGGGTAGAGCCATCAATTCCAAACATCCCCAGGAGAAGAGAGCTCAATATATGACATTTCATTTGCCACTTGGCTGTACAACTTAGCAATTTCTCTGACTGACTTCTACCATGCCTCCACATCAGAGTACCTCCTTTCTATCATTCCTCACCCCTGTTTTTCAGCATCCTTTTGTGTTCTGTCTTCCCCCAATATATAGTAAGTTTCCTGAGAGCTGGAATTACATTTATTTTTACTTTTTCCTTTCCTTTCCTTTCCTTTCCTTTCCTTTCCTTTCCTTTCCTTTCCTTTCCATCTGCTCCCAGCATTTAGAATAGAGCCTAATACATGGTAGTATATTAATAAATGTTTATTTATTTTTAAACCCTTAACTTCTCTTAGTATCAATTCTAAGACAGAAGAGTGTCAATGTTAAATTACTTTCCTCCAGTCATACAGTTATGAAATATCTAATCATATTTGAACCCAGGTCCTCCTGACTCCCAGACTAGTACTTGATCTACTGTGCTACCTAACTGCCCCCTTAATAAATGTTTATTAATTGCTTTTTTGATTGATTTACTAGGAAGAAGTGGTGTGATCTGCATTGGTAAAGGCATGAAAAAGGGTCTTTGGAAATATGAGAAGTATTGGGTTGATGAAATAAGTGTAATTTTTCTATTTACAATATGAATACTCCCCAGATTATAGTTCACTTTTATAATAGCTGTTCTTTTTTCTTTTTTAAATTCAACCTGTAATTTAATTGTTAGAGTAAATTCCCAATGACGGATACAATCTTAAGACGTTGCCTTGGGCACTTACATGTTTGACTCACATAGCAAGAATGTGGCAGAAATGGGACTTGCTCCCAGGTCCCTCTCAATATGTCCAGTTCTCTATCATACCACATCATGGCTGTCTTTTACAATAGTGGCTTTTATGACAGCAGGGACTCTGATTTCTTAGTGTCTCAGTAATGATAATGAATGTGTTTTCCCTTGTGCATTTTTTACTTAACGTTTGAGCTGAATGAGCCAGTATCAATATAGTACATCATTAGTTTAATAATTTGGAATAACTGGGAAGTATATAAGGGAATATATTGAACACAGTGTTTCAGTGAAGTGATTAGAGACAACCCCTCCCTTGGACCACTGAAAACCAGCTTAGATACACTCTCAAAATCCCCTTTCCTCATAGGCTAAGAACACAAGGGAGGATAAAACACATTTTTTTCATGAAGTCCAGAATTTCTCTTGCTTTTTAGAATTCTGCTTCTTCCTTGCCTCCCTCAGGGAATAGCTGCTGTTTGCTCTACTATTCATGATTAAAAGAGAATCTGAAACACCTTATGAGTTAAAATGAGAATTATTAATTTGCTGTTCCAAGACATGGGGAGCTGCTGGTGGATGAAGCTGCCAGACATCAACCACACCTTTTGTTTCTAAACTGTAGAGAATAAACCTATAAAAACAACAACAACAACAACAAAAGATGTCAGATTCCAATGGAAGATAAGGGCATCTTTTGATTAAAATGAACAGAGCTTTGGGGTATAGGATGTTTCCATAAAAGATAACGGAATGGAAGAGACTATGCTTTGGACTCATCAGACTTTGTCATCATGCTTCAGCTGTACAGTGGTTCCCAAACTTTTTTGGCCTACCGCCCCCTTTCCAGAAAAAATATTACTTAGCGCCCCCTGGAAATTATGAAACTATTTATTGAACTCAGAATAGAATGTAATACAAAAAAAAAAAATGTGGCCATCACCGCTTCCCTGGATCGCTGCAGCACCCACCAGGGGACGGTAGTACCCACTTTGGGAATCACTGCAAGTCTAGAACATCACTCCTCTCACCTTTCCCCAATGCTGAGTTCTTTGTGGGGCATTCATTTTGGGGGAGGGTTCCACATAACCTCTCCTTTATTCTAGCTGTACTCTGAACCTATAGACTTGAACCATTCTCCTGAGCAGGTACCAATCTTCCCCCTTTGCAACTCCCTTTATTTTAATTGTCTTCTCCCATTCGAAGATAAGCTTTTGAGAGCAGACTATCTTAGTTTTTTAAATTTCTTTTTGCTTATTTTTATGTCCATAGCAGTTAACAGAGTGCCTGGCACAAAATAAGTGCTGAGTGATAACTGATTATCTCCACCTCTATCTGAGGGAAAAAGAAAAGAAAAAGAACTTATTGATTCTTATTTTACTAAGAAGATTGCCAGAGGGGAAATTGTCCATTTCAATGTATTGACCTAAAATTATTAAAAAATAATAACAAAGCCTAATAGAAATAAAGTATTATTTTGGGCCAGCTAAGTAACACAGTGGATAAAATGCTAGTCCTAGACAAATCTGGTCTTAGACACTTTCTAGCCACGAGTCCCTGGGCAAGTCATTTAACCCTAGTTATCTGGCATTTACTTTGCTTTGACCCTAGAACCAGTATTTAATAATGATTCTAAGACAAAAGGTAAAGGTTTAAAATGTTATTTTATTATTATTTGAGAATAGTAATGATTTTTCTTAGATGAGAAAACTGTGTTTCACATATTATTGTTTCTACCTACATAACATCTCTTGACAAATGCTTCTTTTTCTCTTCTGACATTGCTATTAATCTTATGGTTGGTCTCCCTGACTCAAGTCCCTCCCCACTCCAGCATATTCTCCATTCATATGTCAATGTGATCTTCCTAAAGCAAAAGTCTGACCATGTTACTCTGTGACTCAATAAACTCCCATGGGTGCTCATCATCTCCAGTATCAAATATAAAAGACTAGGTTTGGCTTCTAAAGCTTTTCATAACCTGGCCCTCTCCTGCCTTTCTTATTACTGTTTATTCCTCTATATATACTCAGTGAGCCAGTGACACTGACCTCCTTACTGTTCCTTACAATTCCTGGCATTTTACTGGTTTTCTCCATGGCTGAAATGCTGTCCCTTCTCATCTATATCCTCTGGCTTCAGTGGTTTCTTTAAAGTCCCAACAAAAATGTTGCCTTCATTGGGAAGTCTTTTATACTCCTTAATCCTTACTCCAACATTTCTCCCAATTTACTCTGTCTATATTTTGCTAGTACACTGTTCCCTTATCTTTCCCTTTAGACTATGATTCTTTAAGAGTAGGGACTGTTTTGGTCTTTTTTTTTATCCCTCAGGGCTTAGCAAAGAGTTTGGTACCTAGTAGATGCTGGACAAATGCTAATTAAGGGCCAAATGACTCTCCCTCCACCCATTAGAGTCTAAGCTCCCCGAGGACAGCAATATTGTCATTTAAAAAAAAATCTTTGGACATTTTGGTTGTAGTTGTTCAGACCTCTGATTTCATCAGTGTAACTCTGAACTTCCTGGTGAGGAAATTACATCTTCCTATGCAGATTGAGACTAAAGTCATAAGGAGTTACTTGAGACATGGAAAAGGTAAACAGTTGTCCAAGAATGGCTGAGCCAATATGTGTCAGAGGTGGCTTTTGTTCCTAAACCTTCCTAAGTCATACCGTCTCTCTTTAAAACCCCATGCTGCTTCTATGCACCTTACTCACTGTAATTGTTTAATAAATGTTTTGTTGAATTGAATCTTGTTTGTTGAATGCTTTAGTCTTAAACAAAGGGATGAGTAATTTGCTTTTTCCCTAATATTTTGCTGAAGCATTAATATATGCAAAAATATACAAAGAAAAAACTTAGCATATTGATACCCAAGTGTAGAGAGGGGAGATTCTGGGTTCAAATTTGACCTTAGACATTTCCTAGCTGTGTGACCCTGGGCAAGTTACTTAATCCCCATTGCCTTACCTCTCCTCTGCCTTGGAAATATATAGCATTGATTCTAAGACAGAAAGTAAGGGTTTATACATACATACACAGGATCCATATTAGAAGATGAATATGATTTTTAGGTGTAGAGAAACTGATCTCAATATATTGAGAAGAAACAATCTGTGGTGTGAATAGGAATACCATGAAAATATCTGATTTGAATTTCCTATCTGGAGTGAACAAAAATAAGAGCTGTGAACTTTGCCCCCAAAGCCCAAAGGCACCTCTAGTTCCTAGGTATTGTAGGGAGCGTTCCTAGGTATTGTAGGGAGCTTCTGGAAATCAGAATCTACTTCTATTCAGGGGCCTTATCATTCCCTAAACAAGTCTTTACTTAAAATTCCCAGCAGCAGCTAGAAAACCATCCAGATAGATCTGGAGGCTACATCACTAAGCTGAAGAGAAATTCACTTTTTGTTTCTTTGTCTTCATCACAAGATTTTCAATAGTAGTTGCAGTGTATGCAAAATTCCCTTTGGGTCACTGAATGCTTTCCTGGTCATGCAGACCTTCTGCTGATGGCTGAACAAGAAAGATTTATTTGAAAACCATGATTAAAGTCATATTTACACAGAATAACCTTCATTTCAGGTATAGTACTTTGAATTTTAGAAATCAGTCTCAGGGTATCTGTACTGATTTACAGATATCATCTTTGAACCTTAAACACACACACACACACACACACACACACACACACACACACACACGTGCTTTTACTTATATTACAAAGAAAGCTACTGGAGAAAGAGATATTTTTTCCTTCTGCTACATGTCAGGGTTAACTTCATTACCAAGGAGTCAGATCTTATGAAGGTTGATCAAAAACTTAGATTTCAATTTTTCTAAGAGGAAATGAGCATTCCTAAGCTGAGCCTTTTCCTAGAATGTGACCTGCTTCTGATTCCTGCAAATTTCAGAGCAAAGATGCACCTTCTTGTATTACTACTACAATGAGATGGTATCTTACAGGCTTTCATGAGACATGATAACTTTTCTTTTATGTGAAACTCTCTTCATCTTTTTCCATTTTAATTCTTTCTGCAAACTTTGTTCTTATCTTTTTGGTTACTAATATCTGGACTATTTTCATTTCATAGAAAGTTAATATTGAATGTTAGTGACTAGAATAATTCTAAGTTCTGCCCAAATTCCTTAAACCCTCAGGTGTTCTCAGTCCTATGCTTGTGAAATGGTGATAACATCTCTTCCAAGGTAACTGTGATTTGAACAATGATTAGTATCTATTTGGGGCTTTGATTCTGATTGAAAGAAGATACAGAGGAACACACACAAAAATGAGAAATTGTGGATTACTTTACTTTTAAACTCCTGTACAGATTTTGTTTTCTTAACATGTGTCCTACTTTCACATATATTAGCAGTGTCCCGTGTCCTTTTTTAATTATTTCAATTATGCCCAACTCTTTGTGACTCCATTTTGGCTTTTCTTGGCAAAGATACTGTAGAGATTTGCTGTTTTCTTTTCCAGCTCATTTTACAGATGAGGAACTAAGGCAAACAGGAGTAAGTTATTTGCTCAGTCACATTAACAATAAATGTCTAAGGCTAGATTTGAATTCAGGAAGATGAGTCTTCCTTCCCAACTTCAGATACGAAATGTACCATCCACTGCATCACTTTAGCTACCCATCCCATGTCCTACTACAGTTTTAAGTTTCATTAGTTTAAATAGCTCTTAAACTCTAATAGCTTCAGATTGTAGTCAGACTTTTGGAATACCCTGTATGATAAGTCAGTTATTTTTCTTGAAATTGGGACTCTAGAAAGCTACTACAAGCCTCAAGAATTTTGTTATATTTCAGACAGATACATCCCAAATCCTACATCTAGTGTTACCTAGTTTTCAATTGTCTCTGCCACTAATGTTGCCTCTATTAGGTCTAGGCAATTAATATTTATACAAAACCTAAGGTGACAGGTAAAATGTAGCAGTTCAGTTGGGTTACTAGAAACATAATGATTTCAAGCAACTTTTATATATATATAGAAATTGGAATATTCTTAGTACTTCTTAACTTTGTCTCCAAAAGCCAAATCTTTTAAGTTTGTGTGTACTTTTTCTTTCTCTTCTGTCTACCATTATCTATGAAGCAAAACTTGAAAGGACCATAGATTTAAAACTGGAAGAGGACATTAAATCCATTTTCTTCCTCTCTTATTGTACTTAGGAGGAAACCAAAAAACAGAGTTGCCAATGGGTCACAGAGCTAATAAATATGTGGACCTGAATATGAATTCCAGTTTTATTAGCTTAATGCCCAATATTCTATCCATTATGCCAACTAATCTTAAGCTTCTCATCTGGTGGCAGCAGAGTTCTGACATTTTTAATTCACAACAACTTGTTAGGGAGAAAAGAAAATATTTGCAGGAGCTCTTGGTGATACTTTTGGTCAGAAGGGAAAGGCTGTAAAGAAAAGAGATGTATCGTTAGTTCTAAGGCCCTAGAAGTGACAGTGTATATTCTTCTGGGTCATATATTTGTCTCTTCCTAAAACTCTGGCACTGCAAAAGAAGTGCCTCTTATATAGTCTAAAGACAAACTACCTGACTGTCACACGTCTAAAGTTAATAAGTGGCAGGGATAGTTGGAGCTGTTATTATAGCAACAATTACTATTTCTTTATCTTACTTCTTCCTCACCTTTTGTACATTACTCTTGCATTTAGTATAATGTAGCTGACCAAATCAAAAGAACAGGAGAAGAAATAAGGGCGTAAGCCCAATTAAAGAAAATTTTATGGTTCACTTATTAAGTGCCTAATATGTGTCAAACATTGTGCTAATCGTTAATTATTATGGAAAACAACAACTAAAAACTAATGTGAGGAGAAGTAATTTGGGAGAAGTTAAGGAAAAACTGAAGAAAGATAACTTGAGCAATCAACTCCCTTTTTACTTCAGATTTTCTGGGCCTTAACTGTGGTATCTGTGAATTACGGAGGTTGGACATGATGCCTATGTGTGTATGTACAGATAAACTTGGAGAATGTGTATTTTCATGTAAGTTAAACATATTACTTGGACTTAAAATAATTCTTTTTTTAATGTCTTACTTTCTAAATGTGGATAAATGAATGTATTTATATTATCTAGATTATACAAAAGAAGTTACTTTGTGTTCATGGAGGTTCTATCCTTTCCATCTTTCTCTGTTCCCTTGGTTTGTCTCCACGGCAACCAGTCAGCATGTCAGACAGGTTAAAGAAAAAAGAAAATTAAATAGAAGAGGGACTCATATTTATTTGTGTGATGAATGAGAAGTACTAGGTCATGGTTTGGGGTTTTTCCCCAGAGGACAGAGAAAGGACCATTTTGGTTGTCATGTCTTCCCCTCCCCACCGAATCAGAAATCCTCACATCAGATAAGTTTATAGGGAATATGGGTCATGCAACCACATACCTACTCTATTTTGGCATATATTTTTCAGAACTGAATGGAGAAACTAGAATGACACAATGTATTGTGGAGGAGAACACAATACTAAATCAGGAATGGGATAGTTAAATCTTAGATTTGCCACTTGTTGCTGTGTGATCTTCAGTCAATTATTTAACCTTTCTGTAGTGAAAGAAGTCATAGATTAGAACATCACAGTTTTAGAGCAGAAGAGACTTAAGAAGTCACTTATTCCAACACCCTCTCTTTTTTCCTTTTAACATATTAGTAGTGAAAGGCCCATAGAAGTTAAGTAGTACATTGAAAGCCACATAATATGTGTCAGAACTCACATCCTTTGACTCCAAATGGGGTACTCTTTGAGGTACACTGACTTGACTCATAAGCCAGATGTTGCAGAAGAGATAAAAACAAAATGTTAAAAGCCCCTTTATAAATATAAAGCATTAACTGAGCAATATCTAGACTTAATATATACAAAGAGAGGTCACAGTCTTCACTTGGAGCTAGAGTACTCACTTCAGTAGCAGTTAACGTTTTGAAATAATTGATAACTACTGATCTAACAAGTGTTCAGCTGTAAAATGAACTGTAAACAGAAATGCAGGATATATGCCCAGGAAACCCTAAATTCAGTTACAAGGAATTGGAGAAAATTGAAATGACTGCACAAAAAAAATTGTTCATTTTAGAAAATATTTGAAGATCTCTAATTTGGTGACCAAGTTGCCCATAAGAGAAAATATGAACCTGGGTTCAAGAATAGTTTAATTAATTGCATAGTTTGGATTCAGTCTTCATCTTTTCAAGGGAAGTTAAAGTTTTCCTATCAATTGTTGGATACCACAGCAAGGGCAAAGGGAATTTCATCTTGTCCTTATAAGAAAGAACTCCACAGAAACATGGGATACACTAAGCAAGCAGATTTTCAGATGTGAAGAAGGAAAAACAAAAGCAAACAAACTGCTGTGTCACCAAAGCAGGTCACAGCCTCTTAGTGTCACCTCTCTTAAAGACTAACACAAATCCAGAAACCTAAATAGATCTAAATTACCTAGATAGATCTTTGTTATTTTAGTAGAAATATGTCATCTACATTTCCAAGGACATTAAAAACTCCACTAGGATAGTAGTTTAAATTGAAACTGAAAACTATCCTAGACTGATTCTCTTTCATCTTTTTTTTAAACATTTATTAATATTCATTTTTAACATGGTTACATACTTTATGCCCCTACTTTCCCCTTCACCCCCCGCTCTCCCACCACCCATGGCCAATGCACATTTCCACTGGTTGTAACATGTGTCCTTGTTCAGGGCCTATATCCATATTGTTCCATTGGTGTGGTAGTTTCGAGTCTACATCCCCAATCATGTCCGCCTCAACCCATGCATTCAAGCAATTGTTTATCTTCTATG
>NC_058132.1:185564325-185597010 GCF_016433145.1 Gracilinanus agilis | reverse complement strand
ATCCTTTCAATGTCTATATTGCCCTCTTGTTGTAGGACTTCAGGGCAATTTGCTGAATAATTTCTTTAAGTATGGAGTCCAAGTTTCTATTAATTTCTGCTTTTTCTGGAAGACCAATGATTCTCAAATTGTCTCTTCTAGACTGGTTTTCTTGGTCTGTTACTTTCTCATTGAGATATTTCATGTTTCCTTCTATTTTATCAGTCTTTTGACTTTGTTTTATTTGTTCTTGTTGTCTTGAGAGATCATTGGCTTCTAATTTCTCAATTCTAGCCTTTAGGTACTGGTTTTCAGTTATAATTTTTTGGTTTTCCTTTTCAATCTGGTCATTTCTGGTCTTCAGTTGACTTGCCTCACTTTTCAATTGTGAAATTCTGCCTTTTAAGCTGTTGTTTTCTTGCCAGATCTCTTCCATCTTCCTCAACATCTCATTTTTTAACTCTTCAATAGCTTGTGACCAGCCTGTGCTTTCTAAGCTCCCGAGGGCTCAGGTCTCCTTGTCCTCGGGGTCAAGCCTCCAGGTAGTCCCTGGTCTGCCCCTCTGCCCGAGGCTCCTTCAGCAGTCTCAGGGGCTGCTTGCACAGCCGCGCTCCAGTCTGCACCGGGTCCCCTCTTGAGGTCCAAGCCTGGGCTTGAGATCTTTGGCTTCGTCTAGGGCACTGCCTTCACCTGCTCAGACGCTCGGGAAAGTCCGTGCTCTGGAGATCTTTGTTCGTGCCCAGGGCAATGTCTTCACCCACACAGACAGGGGGAAAATCCCTGCTTTCAAGATCTTTGTCCTTGCCTAAGGCAATGTCTTCACACGCTCAGATGCTTGGGAAATTCCGTGTGTGACCCCCAGCCACCTGGCTTCCCATGTCTTGCAGCTCTCAGGTACAAGCCCTGGGGCTGCTAGTGATTTACTGGTTGCCCCAATCCTGTTTTCACTCCCGTGTGCTGGCCTTGGCACTATGCGTGGTGTGTGTGTGGGGGGGTGGAGGGGCTTCTTCCTCTTGAGTTTTAGTGAGAGCTGTTTCACCCCTTTATAGCATGGAAATGCCCTGATTCTGCGTACCTTCAATGCTGCGCCCTGTTGTGGGGTTCCTTCGTTAATCTGGATTCGTTTTTATGTCCCCTTGAGGAGACCTGTATGCTTCGGTTAGGAGAGATCATGCAGCTGCTCCTTACTCTGACGCCATCTTAACTGGAAGTCCTCAATAATCTCTTTCATCTTTTATAATAAAAACTTTTACTTCTTCAATATGTGTTCTCTTCATTTTCTTTTTTTTATATCCCTTGTTATTCACCCAGCCACACTCCAATTCATACCTTCATCACCGTTTTCTCCAAATAAAAACTAGCTGGTCCTTCTGTTTCTCATCATTCCCTTCTCTAATCTCTCCTCAAACTCACCAAAACAATAAGACACATGTAAGGAAATGTCACCCTCCTATTCAAAAACACACAATGACTATCTCCATGATGCCCGTATGATAAAATACAGTATCCCTCTGTTCGATTATAAAAATCTGTACAATCAAGTTACTACTTAACTTTTCACTCTTTTTTCACATGATTACCTTGCACATAAGCTATATTCCTTTTCCTCATGCACAGGTACTGCATTCCCCTCTCATCTTCCTTGCTTTTTCCTTGTCACTCAATTTTGCTTTCCAAAATTCCTGTTTTTCTTTCTTTAAGGCTGAAGTCTGGTATTATCTCTTCTGTGAATTCTTTTCCACTCCTATTATTAAAACATTACATAAATGTGCTATAATGAGTGTTCCTTGAATAAAACAGTCCATTTCCCTGGACTCCTGGCATTTTTCACTGACTTGGGAACATGAAGCAAATGCACAGGTATCAATGGAAAAATTTTCTCACTCCAATACCAACCGCTCTGGACACAGGCCTAGTTTTTGGTCTTTATTGCCTCATGACTATGTGAAAGCCTTAGAGGGCTTTGTACAGGTGCCTAGTTTTCAAATCACATAAGCTTCATATGCTATTGGTACTGTTGCAGTTTCCTTTGAAGATAGTGGAATATAATGGCATGTTAAGCTATCCTATCTAAATATTTAAGATACAGTAAAAAAAGTAATCTGATTAGAGTTATGATGTTTCATAGACAAAAATTGCTACTTAATACATTGTGTTTAATCTGGAAAGGTACATTTGTTCACATGAGGGTGGGGGTGGCCTTCTTTCCTCTAGGAAACTTTTCTTTTGAAAATATTTTTTTAACCTAGAAATGAAGATTTTATTTTTGGGATAGAATATGATTTCCTTGAACGTAGGGACTACATTTTTTTTGTATGCCCGTTGCTTAATTTACTTGAAACATAGCATATACTTAGTTAATGTTTCTTGCTCAGAGTAGCATAATGTAGTACATATTTGGGGGGAATGGGCAAATACTTGAAAAAAATCCAAGGAAAATTTAGTATGCAAACTAAAAGCCAGTATAATTTAGTAATACATTTAATAGAATATTATATGCTCATCTATGGAAGAGATAGAAGAATATGAACTTATGGATTTAGGACTAACTGAATGATCTAACTCAAAGACTAATATTTAGTAGTTCTAAGTAAAAGTAAGAGAATGTTTCCAAAAGTATGCCCTAGGGATCTGGACTTGACTAGTCTTGTTTCAAAGTTTTATGAATGACTTGAATAAAGGTATAGATGATATCTTTATCAAATTTTTTTATGACACATAGCTAGGAGATACACCTAAAAGATTGTAACATAAAACCAGGAACCCAAATGTTCTAAACAAATTGGAAAATTGTGTGAATTTCAATAAGATAAAATATATTTGGTTCAAGAAAATAATTTTACCCATATAATTTAGAGGATGCATGATGAAGTAGCAGTTCTTAAAAAATAGGAATTTACAGTATTAAAATGTATGCATAGATATAATAATGTGTCAGTCAAAAAGGTAATGTGACCTTCAGCTTCCTAAAGAAAGGCAGAGTTCCCTAGAAGAGGTTCTTACACAAGGACATGCTAGTCCTGCCATAATGTTTTTGGAAGGACATTGACAATTTGGATCATATCCAGACTTAAACAATCAGAATAGTGAATAATGAAAGCCTCAAGTCCATGTTAAATTCCCTTAGATATGCTAAACTCAATATGTCCAAAAATGAAAAAAGTTTTCTTTCCCTGAAAGTCCTTTGTCTAACACACATTCTCCTTGTTATAGGCACCACTTCTCTTCATCACTTTGACTCAAGGACATAGATGATACCTTCAACTCTTTCCTCTCTGTCTTTCATCCACCAAATCTAATCTTATAACCTCTATCTTCATCACATCTCCATTATATGTCAATTTCTCTCTCCTAACATATTCACCTTCCTGATTGAGGAGGCCCTCCTAAATCTTGCATCTGATTGTTCTTTTTTTAATTGATTTATTTAGAATATTTTTCCATGGTTACATGATTCATTATTTTCCCCACTCCTCTACCCTCCCCACTCCCAGAGCTGACAAGCAATTCTACTCGGTTATATATGCAACATTGTGCTTCTGATTGTTCTTGTTGCCTCAATTCTCTCTTCATTCCAGTCCATCTTTCCCTCTGCTGCCAAAGTTATTTTCTAAAGAGTAGTTCTAAACATGTGATCCTACCTCCTCTATTCATTAAACTCCATTGAATCTCTCTTATTTTCAAAATCATATATAAAATCCTTTTTTTGGCTTTGAAAGTCCTTTACAAGGTGACCCCCTTCATCATGTTTCCAAATTTCTTACACCTTAATACCATTGCTGGCTCTCTTCATTTCTGATCACATGACACTTCCTTTCATACTTGTACACTTGGCTCCAGCACACTGAACTTTTTTTTTTCTTTTTCTTTTTTTTTTTTAAACCCTTAACTTCGGTGTATTGTCTCATAGGTGGAAGAGTGGTAAGGGTGGGCAATGGGGGTCAAGTGACTTGCCCAGGGTCACACAGCTGGGAAGTGGCTGAGGCCGGGTTTGAACCTAGGACCTTCTGTCTCTGGGCCTGACTCTCACTCCACTGAGCTACCCAGCTGCCCACAGCACACTGAACTTTTATCTCACTGGATAGTCACTAGCGCACTGGTAGCTCTGGAAGTTTTCAAGATGCTATATTTCTAGTTTGAGTTCCACTAAGCAGATGTTGGGTAATGTTGTTGCTCTGAATTTTTGTGATTCTTCTGCAGACACAAAATAACTTCTCCATTCCTATTACAAGAAAACAAAAAAGGAAACCTGAGCAGTCTAGAAGATCAAGATAGCATTCATTTTAAAATCCTCTTGATGCTTAATATTTTAATTCCTTTCAAAACACCAAAGCTTTTAGAAAAAATAAAAAAGAAAGCTTGTCAGTACAGACTTTAATATGAATTATGACCAGATAGGGAAATGTTTTTGTTATATTCAAAGGAAAAACCCAAGTGAGAGTTCAAAATGATTAAAAACCAGATCAAATGGCTAGTCCCTGATGCATTTTACCTATATTAGTACTCCATATTTCTCCATAAATCTCCTATGTCTCTAGTTCCCTTCTGTAGAAAAGCTAAATCTTCTGGGTTTCTTCTGTATGAACATTTAATTTGTCTCATTCTGCAATCTTTGCTGAAAATTGGGGATGCTACTCTGGGCATACTTAAACATTTATTGGTTGTTGATGGCTTGTATTTATATCTGACACTTTCCTATACTCTTTTCAGAGAAATATTTTTTGGATTAAAAAAGTCTCTGGTGTTAATTCAAGCAGGAACAGTCCAGAAAATTTATGTTAACTTACCAAAGGGGAAAATATGAACCACACTTTTTAAAGAATAATTCAACCCTAAGAAAAGGACAAAAAAGAAATGAAAGAAGAAAGGAAGGAAGGAAAGAAGGAAAGAAATGAAAAAAATAGGCAAACAACATTTCTATGAACAATAATGTATTAGAGAAAGAACAAAGGGAAAAAATGAAATATTACCCTCGCCACTTGGGAAAGGATTGGTGCAATGTTTTAGACTGATTGGTATATGCACCAAATGTGTAACAAGAATAAAAAAAGATTCACTTCTCTGGTAAAACTAGGTAGTTTCATATTTAATGAAGGCAATTGCTGGTAACAAAATAGTTTTTTTTTTTTTTTTTTTATCCTGGGACTCCATTCTAGAAGCATAGGGCCACAACCAGTAGGCAATGGGACACACAGTCGCTCAGGGTCACCCAGCTGGGAAGTGTCTGAGCCCGGACTTGAACCTAGGACCTTTCGTCTCTAGGCCTGGCTCTCAATCCACTGAGCTAGCCCAGCTGCCCCTACTTTAGGTTGCAGTTTCTTTAGCAGATGTAGTTTTTACAGGGTGGGGTTGCTAGCCCCACGCCCAACCCTCCTCCTTTTTTCATCCGGGCTAGGGACCATCCTTGGCCCAGGAGTGATAAGGGTGGGCAGTAGGGGTCAAGTGACTTGCCCAAGGTCACACAACTGGAAGTGTCTGAGGCCGGACTTGAACCTAGGACCTCCAGTCTCTAGGCCTGGCTCTCAATACACTGAGCCACTCAAAATACTACCTCGTAAACTGGAGCAGAAAAGAACTTTCCTTAAGATCTTTTGTAGGAAGCCCTGGGATTTGGAAGGAATTTTTAGTTGATCATATAAAATATAATGCATATACATTAAAAACAATCACAACTTCGAAGATGAAAATAAAGTGATCTGTTAGCATCTTATCAGCCCCAAGTACACATTGTCCTACCATATTTCATGGAAAGCTGACTGAGCCTAACCTTTTAGTATTCAAAGCTCTTGGAAACTTATTATTTCACTTAGCCTCAGATTTTAATTAGATTTTTTGGTGTCATATGCATAAATTAAAAAGGTTTCTCTCACATAATTTCAAATTCTATTCATTTTCCTTCATTATTAATCTCCATAGTTCCACTATTGCCTTCAAAAATCAAACTAAATCAACATTAAACCATTAATAAAAAAAAACCTGAGGGCAGCTGGGTAGCTCAGTGGAGTGAGAGTCAGGCCTAGAGGTCCTAGGTTCAAACCCGGCCTCAGCCACTTCCCAGCTGTGTGACCCTGGGCAAGTCACTTGACCCCCATTGCCCACCCTTACCACTCTTCCACCTATGAGACAATACACCGAAGTACAAGGGTTTAAAAAACAACAACAACAACAACAAAAAAAAAAACCTGAAGTTTTCTACTTTACAGTACTTCAACATAATAAAATGGAAAGTCCACTTTTCGACTGAATAACCAACCAAACCCCATCATTTCAAGAAACATTTATAAAGAGCTTATAATACTTTCTTCAAAACACTATGTTAAGTGCTTGTCTAAAAGTTCAAGTTAGATATATTACTTGCCCTTTGGAGGCTTTCAATTTAAGTTAAATCAAGTTAACAAAATTTTATTAAATGCTTACCATGTACCAGGCACCATGCAAAGCACTGGACATACTAAAAAAGAGAGAAAAGACAGTTCCTCCCACCCCACTCAGGGACTCATAGCCTAATAAAGAGGATAAAACAAAACAATTATCAACAAATGGCAAAGTAACTCAATACAAGTTCAAGGAACTATGTATAAATTAGCACATTATAAATGCAAAAAGAGGGTACAACTAAAGTATTTTACAATTTACTAATGACCTGTCTCATTTCATTTTCTCCCAATTAATCATTATCAGTCTCACCAGCATTATTTCTGTCACTATCATTATCTTCATCATCATCTAATATGGAGGTATAATTTTTAAACATTTATTAATATTTGTTTTTAACATGGTTACATGATTCATGCTCCTACTTTCCCCTTCACCCCCCACAACCCCCCCACCCATGGTCGATGCACATTTCCACTGGTTTTATCATGGAGGTGTAATTTTTTTTGACAAAAGCACTTCATTAAAAGAAAATAAGGTACAAATATCACCCCCATTCTACAGATAAGAAAACTGATGTTCTTGGAGCATTAGCCACTGGAACCCTTAAGTGACTCATTCATGATTTGATGTGGAATTTGAGTCCAGACCTGCTGACATGACTTCAGTGGAAGCTTCTCAAAGCCAGGGTATCTTTTGGGTTATTATCTTCATAACGTTAATGATTTCCATATAATAGAAATTTGATATATATTTGATGCTGAATTGAATTTAATGGCATAAAAGTAAGAGAACTGAAATAACAAAGATAACTGTTCCAAGTTCTGTTTCTGCTATTAAAAATCTGTGGGACCTTCAACACAGACTACTTAACTTTCTGCATCTGTTTTCTTATCTATAAATTAAGGGACCAGGTTTAGATTATTTCAAGGATCCCAGTGAACTGAAGAATTTTCTGAGTCATGGATGACTTTGTAGGTTTTATTGTTTTCATATATGTAACATTCCACTAATTAGGATTATGAATAAAAGGTCACTGGTAAAATGATGGTCTCAAAGTGGCAAGGACAGTTGTGCCTTGTGGGATTGGATTCTAAAGCTAAAATCACATTCAATGAAATGTATTTGCTCTTGCAAGAGAGCAAGTCACACATGGAATATTATACGTTTTGGAAAGGCTGCTCAATCTTGAAGGCATAAACTCATATCAGACTGTCCTGCCCCTGCAATTTTTATCATAGAGACAGAGAGAGGACCAGTATTACTCAAACAAGCTGTTCATCTTGGACAGTACTATAGATATGGGAGAAGGCAATGTGGGTAAATTGGAAATACACAACTCAGGGTTGAGCATTAAAAGTTAGACAGTCAACAGCTAACACACATTTATTATATATTATTATGTGCCAGGAACTCTGCCAAGCCTGGGGTTACAAATAAAGGCAAAAATGAAGTCTTTGTCTTTAGAAAGCCTACATTGAAATGAAGGAGACAACATGGAAATAATAAGGCACATAAAGAAAGGGCACGTATGTGACCCAATGAATAGAGTACTAGATGTGAAATTAGGAAGACTAGGGTTTGAAGATGGTCTCAGACACTAGCCCTGCTTCCATCAGTTTCATCATCTTATAATGTACAATGGCAAATCACTGCAGGCTCTTTGCCAAGAAAATCTTGAATGAAGAGTCAGAACTCACTGAAATTACTGAGCAAGATGTAAAGAAAACAGTTTCAGATAATATGAATATAGGAGGCATCAGCAACTTAGGGGATTTTGAAAAGCTTTTTGAAAAGAGTTTGATTTGAGCTGAATCTTTAAAATAAGAGTTAGAGGTAAGGAAGCAAAGGCATGGAGGACAGACAGTTTAAAGGCAGAGAAAAGTAATAGAGAAATATGGTTTAAGAACATTGATGGATTACAGAGTGCATGGAAGAGAATAAAGTATAAAAAAAGATAGAAAGGCAGGAAGGGGTCAGGCTATTCCAAACATTGGACTTTAAATCTGATATTAGGGTGAATTAGGACCCAACATAGTTATTAAGCAGTGGGATGTCACAGGTTAAAAAATCAGTTTGATAAATGAAGGATGGATTAGAGGAGGTGTATGGGAAGCCAATAAGAGAATAGATGAATATCTGGGACTCCTTTTTTGACCCCTTTTGTGATCCTTGTGATTTCTTGTTGAAAAGTATTGTGGTCTTATTGAAAAGCTTTAAGTTCCTAGCAAACCTACATTTAAGTGGTTAACACTCTTCCTCTTTGGCCAGGAATGCAGCTGCCTGGTACAGCCAAGACCAAAACCTTAGCAGGGGCATTTCAACCCTGAGAAAATATTCCCTGACTTGGCTTGCTGATAAGAACCCAGTCAAAATTCAGCCTTAGCCTTGTTCTATTCTGAAGCCAATGAGAACTTTTGTGTTTTGATACGACATAATTTGTAACTTCTGCGCATCTGCAAAGTTTTTTTTGGGGGGGGTTTCTTTTGTGTGAAATGAGTCTTGAAATATATATAATAAACTCCATGCTCCTGGAGACAGAGCTGGAAGCATGAGCTAAAAGATTGTCTCCCATGTCCCTTATTTCCTTATCAATTAAGCTGCCTTTATCAGATTATCAGAGATGAGAGAGGTGAAGCTTGGGACAGGAATTCCAGTTAGAAGGATATCAAAGTAGTTCAATTGAGTAATGAGAGGCTAAATAAACCATGGCTGTGACTGTAACTGGAAGTTGAATGTACAGAAGAGATGTGAAGTTTTACATGGCAAGATTTGTCAATGGATATAGGGGGTGAATGAAAATGAAAAATGGATAACACTGAACTTGTAAGCCAAGTAATTGGTAGGGTAGTGGTAGATTTGGTAGTAAAATAAGAAGTTCAAAAGAGCAGAAGATAAGAAAGTTTGAGGAAAAGCTAATGAGTTCTGGTTCTGGACATTCGAGACCATTGAATTCTCCTTTTAACTTGATTTTCCTTTGCTTGTCCCCTTCTTTTCTGCCCCAATTCTCTGATTAATATGCAGGAGTAATTCATAAATTTATTCCTTTCCTACTCCCTCAGTCTTTATCAAATAGGAAGCCTATTTACTACATGAATTGACAACTTAGTGCTTTCTAAATCCTTGAAAATATCGTTTTATGTTTTCTTTCTGTTACATTGACATAAAATAAGGCATTTTCAAGTACTCCATGTCTGAAAGACATTCATGAAAAAAAAAAAATAAGGTTATTATGTTAGCCTTCATTCCTCCATAATAGATTGCTCTTTAAGATGGTAAAGGTTATTTCTGAAGTGAAGGTAGTTATCCTTCCCCCACCAGTCTAATGATACTAAATCCTAGGAAATGTCATTTGGACTATTTGGAAACTACTGATAATAAAACATCCCAAATTTTATAATAGTAGTGGATTCCATCTAGAATTTTTTTAAAGTGCATTTGGGAAGCCTATATCATTTATATTATTGTTGATAAAACCTAGTTTAAGAAAAAATGATATGTTATAAAAAAAGAACATATTGAGAAATTCTAAGAAGAGTTAGCTGCAATTTGACCATATGTATGTATATGCATATGTAATAATAATAAACATGTAGTATCATATATTATATTACATTTAACATTCATGCATATCTACATATTTATAAATACATATATGTATGTATTTTTAAATCATTATTTTTCAATTCTTAATTCTCTCATTTCCCCTGCTTCTAATCACACCCATTGAAAAGATAAATATGCTAGCTTTTGTGTATGTGAAATCAGTTCAAATATTTTCATATTAGCAATGTTGACAAAAGAAAATAAAGAAAAAAATTAAAGTATGATTTGAACTTTACTCAGAATTAATCTGTCCTCTCTTTTGAGTTAGAAAGCATTTTTCATCATGAGTTCTTTTGAATTGTCATTGCATTATAATCTTAATTATGCTGGGGTGAGGATTTGTTGCTTGGTCATTTCAATAATATCCCCATTTAGGCAAGTTTTCTTTTTGAGTCTCAGTTTCCATATTCATAAAATTGCATACCTTTATTGCATACACCCTTTGAAGTTTTCTTGGCAAAGATACTGGAGTGGTTTGACATTTCCTCCTCAAGCTTATTTTATACAGACAGACCCAAGTCAAACAGGCACAGGGTAACACAGCTAGATTTGACTCAGGAAAATGTGTCTTCTTGACTCCAGGCCATGCACTCTAACCACTGAACCATCTAGCTTTCCATGGTTGGTGGTGTTGGGAGGAGCAGTGAGGGGTTAAAGGAGGTACCACTATGTGATTGAGGTAATACTTGAACTCAGGGCTCTTCATTCAAGGATCACCTTTGTATACAGTGCTCCTTATTTCCTCCAGAAAGAATAGTGATATTTGAATTCTAAATTTAAAAAAAAAATAAATGGAAGTAGTAGAGTTGGTTGAATGTTTTTGTTTGTGTTAACCAATTAATAGCATTCATAGGAAGAAGAAAACAAAATTTGGGCTAAAAATAAAATTTATAATAATTGTATTTGAATAGTATTTTAAATTTCACAAAAAGCTTTCGAACAACCACCCTGTGAGGTAGATGAATACATTTTATTACCACTGTTTTGCAAATGAGGAAAGAGATTCAGAAAGGGAATTTGCTCATGTTTGCATAAATGATGAAAGAGTAGGAATAAAAAAACCATAGAAACAAATTTAAAGTAGCATATTGCAGAAACAAAATTTGCTTTTAAAGTGTCTGCAGTATCAAATCAATTCAATATACTTTTATTATGAACCTATATACCTGGAATAAAAATAAATAGTCCCTCCCCTCAAGTACCTTATATTCTTCTGATAGTTATGGGGAAAAAACATATTTGAAGTAGTTACCATCTCTAGGACAGATTATGCTTATTAAGTTTGGTTCCAACTCTAAATTCAGTAAGTTTTAGCCTATCTAAATAAATATGAACTTTCTTGGGAAGTCCTCATGCACCCAATATGACTCTCTTATTGTCAGGGGATGTAAATTTTCATCATTAGAAACTCTTCCCTTTGACTTTTGCACTGGCCTCTGATGACTCTTCTGTTAAAGTTCTGCTCCTTTCCCCTCTTCTGTTAAAGTTCTGCCTTCAAATATTTAAAAGATTATCAGTCAATGGAGAGATTAGACTCATTTTGCTGGAGAATAGAATTAAGGACAAAGGATGTAAGAGGCAAAGTTGATCAACTTAGCTTTCATACATGCTATTAAAAGGGTTCCTTTTTAGGTTTGAGTCCAAATAGTTGGCCACTGAAGTATAGTCCAAATCTGAAATTTTGTGATAATGGAGAATTATGCAAATAAAATATTTATTTCAGAGAGTATGAGATCTATAGAAATTTTTATCAATGTTATGTTCTGAATGATTTTTACAGACATAAATGAAGCATAATTAGGGGACATTCCTATTTTTCACACCAATGCAGTATTTCAATTGTACTTTTATTTCCTCTCAAAGAATATGAAAGGTCAGAAAAAATAGATAAGAGGTACCTTCATACAAATGAAAAAAATGTATCATAATGTGTAATCTCAGGAATTTCAGTATACTTTTAAGGACCTGTACCCAAGAAATTGAGTAAGGGATAACACTCAAGAAATATAGGATCAGCAAACAAAGTGACTGCTCATGTGGCAAAAGCAAGGGATAGCAGAAGGACAAGTAGAGTTCTCCATGTTCATCCATGAATAATGATTTTTAAAAAATATAAAATAAAATGTATAGGATAACAATGGAAATAAACTGTATTGTAGTATGCTATTTATGCCTATCTATATCTATATTAGGCATATAGATAGATAAATAGAGATGTGTATATATATATGCATATATATATTTATTGTTATTGATCTATCTTAACATTCACAAACCCAGGAATCTCTCTCCAAAAAGAAGGTCTCTGCCAAGTTAGGTGGTTCCTTTGTGGAAGGCCTATGGAGCAATTTAATCAGAATCAGATGGGATGAGAAGATGCAGATTGATTTCAGTATTTTCTGATGAAGAAATTATATTATATATTAGTTATAATAATTCTGTATTAATATATACATTATATATGTTAATAGGTTCATATTTTTATTAAAATGTTGAAGTATATCATCTGTTTACAGGTACATGAGAAGGGGAACACAAAAGGAAGAATATTATAAGATTGTCTGCTGATTTTAGACCAATTCTTAAATTCGTACATGGTTAATCTCCTAGATATGCTTATTCTTCTAATATTATAAATTTTTTATGGAAGACGATTATATTGTTTTATTTTTATTTTGCCAGTATTTTGTCTGTATATTTGTTAATTCTTCTGTGATTCTCTAATAGGAATACAAAAAAAAATCAGTCAATAAATGAGTACCTACTATGCACTGGGCTAAGTGCTGTGATGAAAAAGAGTCTCTACTCTCAGAGAACTCATAATGTAATAGGAGACAGGGCATGCAAACAATTATGTAAAAACTATACACACATATACATACACATACACATGCATATATATGTCTATATACACATATGTGAGCAAAATGAAAACAGCACATACTTTGATTATTACTATATGAAATAATAATAGCAAATAAACTGTATTAGAGTTTGAGAAGTAATCAGAAGAATGATGAGAAAGGAAGGTTTATATTGGTTGGTTTCTAAATTCATCAATGCTGAAAACAGAACAAATTCCCAACTGAGTCATTCTATCTTATAAACATAATAGTCTAACTCTATGTTGAAAAATATATCCATAGTTCTCCATTACCAAAGAGTTAGTATACATACTCATACCTGTAGTCAAAGAATAAACCATAGAACGAGATTGTTAATATAAAAAACAAAAACAAAAACTTATATTCTGAGGGTCTGTTGTTAAAGAAAAGCAACCCGAATGTTTTATATTCTGGTCAAATCACATCTTGAAAAAGATATTTGACTGTGATACCACTTTTTAAAAGGAGGCATTGTTAAGCTGGAGTGATAAAATAGTGTATAAATTGATTATGGAAGGTGAATTGGTTGTTGAAGGACCTGAAACATGAGAAATATTTGGAGAAATTGGGAACATGAAGCTAATAGAAGAGAAGATAAAGGGAGGATGGCATAACTTCCTATATTTGAGAAATTATCATGTGAAAGAGGATTTGGACTTGCTCAGTGTTTTGTTGGGGCTCAGCTAAGACCAATGAGTGGAAATAGATGAAGATGGACTGTAGTTCAATAGAAGGAAGACATTTCTGATAATTAGAGTTGTCCTCAATTAAAATAGGATGCTTTGTAATGTAATGCGTTCTCTATATATGGAAGTATTAGCTAGGTGACTACTTGGTATGCATAAAGAAGGAAAGATATTTTCCTTTACTTAATAATTCCTATCTGTTTAAAGCCTAGTGTTTAAAAGCACTTGTCTCAAAACACTCCCATGAGTTCAGTAATGCCCAGTGCCCTAGATGATGAAACAGAGACTCAAGGAGCCTAAGAGATTTTCTTAGATTCAGAATCAAGGAACAATGGGACAGAATTCAAAGAAAGATTTTTGAATTTCCAAACTATTCCACATCTTCTTTTGTTAGTGCTTTCTACTCTGTGCTAATTACATGTAAACTAATTTACAAAACCAGTCGATAAGGGTATATAGATCTAAATCTCATCTTCAAATGGCCCTGAGAGTATTGAAAGTTTAGGCTTCCACTTCTTTCAAAGTGGTTCTCCAAGTCATAGAAATGCTTTCATATCCCAAGGTTGACTAAATGCCTTCATAGAAGAATTTAAAATTCCTTGAAATGTCCTGGTAAGAAAATAAACAAACAAACATTTGAATGAAGCACAAGAGGATTCAAGAGGGTTCTATTAAATAGACAATGTCAAAACTAAATAGGAATCTTTTTTTTTCATCATAGACAAAGAAAAATAAAGTTCAAATACTGAAGAGAGCAAATTTCTTGGCAATTAAAATTAAAGTTAACCAGAATATGATTTGGGAAGTAAAGCCAACTTACTTAAAACTTTTAAGATATATATCTTACTTAATACCAGGCATTATCATCACTCAAGACAGGAAACATGGTTTTACAAAGGTGCTGGAAATTAGAACTGGAGATTACCTGAGAGCTTATACCCTAAAAAGAATTGAAGGAAAATAGGTGAAAAAAATTACTTGTTTCCCATCCACTTCGAATGTAGAGAATCAATAAGACTACACAAACACTCCACAAAATGTGCATTCCACTCAATAAGGTATTAGGGAATCAATAAAAGTAAAAGAAAAATTATTTTATGGAAGCACAAGCTTACATGCTATTAACCTTAACTGTTTAATCATTCTGTAGTACATTTGAAATATATTTTGACAGGAGGAACCATAGGCAAGTTTTCTCTAAATGTAGTTTCACATGCTTTTTCAATACACATAGATGGTTGATTATATTAAACATTTTTGTCTTTCCTTCTACTACTGTTTCTGCTTTACTGAGCTAAGGACAGGAGTCTATCTAACATTATATCCCTATTTACATCCTAGGATCCTAGATGTAGATTGGGAAGGGACCTCAGAGGCCATTTCAACCCTTTCATTTTATGCATGAGAAAACTAAGACCCATGAGCTTAAGTGACATGCAGGACCAGAGGCAGGATTCAAACTGAAATCCTTAGATTTTAGCCTTAGTATTCTTTCCACTGTATCACCTCAGGGTTTGTTTGGCCAAACAATTCATATGATCAAATTTGATAATTCATTTTCTTATTTATTCAATATGCATTTATTAAGCACCTATTATTTAAACATACATGACACAATACTAAGTGCTGTGGATTAAAAAAATAATGATATTAGCTTCCTTTAAGGAGCTTATGGTTTACCAGGGAAGGGAGGAATTGGAGACATGAAGAATAAACTTTCTGTCCTGCTAATGAAGGGAACTCCTATAGTTTTCTAGGATTCTTTACAGGGAGTAATGTGCTATAATTCTGATCTTTATATATGATGATAATGGTCATAATAACATAATCCAGGTTGTTGGGTGTGGGTGGTTGGAGGATGCAATGTCAAAGTAAGAGTATTTCAGCTTAGGTAAGACTTTATGTTCTCTAAAACAGTTACAACGGCTGTGAAGTTCTGAAAGGAACCCTAAAAGTTCAGCCAGTAGAACACTAGTGTTGGGTTATATCTGGGTCTCTATTTGGAAGGCAGACATGAACTCCAAACCCTCCATTTAAGGAGACCCAGGATACTCATGTCCTAATTTCCTACCAGTTACAGTTCTGTGGGACTTCTTTTGACTTCTATATTATGCCCTTGGCCGAATACCTTCTTCCATCTTCCCCTTTTCAAATTCTTTTTGTCTTTTATCTTTCATCATAAACTCAGTATGTCTGAAATTGAACTTATTATTTTTCTCCTATATCCTCTCTGCCTCCTATCTTCTCCATTATTGTAGAGGGCAAAATCGTCCTTCCAGTCTCTTAGGCTTGGCAACCTATGAGTCACCCTTAATTCCTCAGTATTTTCCCATCCTCACCCCCATTTCCAATCTGTTACCAAGGCCTGTTGATTTCACTTTTGCAATATCTCTAGAATGTTACCCTTTCTCTCCTCTGACTCTGCCACTACTGCAGTGTTGGCTCTCATCACCTCTCACATGAACTATTTTAATAGCTTGCTGGTGGATCTACCAATTACAGTCTTCTCTCTACTCCAATTCTTCTTCCACTCAGCTACTAAAGTGATTTTCCTAAAATACAGGTCCAATCATATCACCCTCTGCCTCAAAATCCTGTCAATAAACTCAGTTCTTCCCTGTTGCCTCTAGAATCAGAATTAAATTCAAAATAATTTGTTTGGCATTCCAAGCCCTTTATAACCTAGTTCACTCCTAACTTTCAAAATTTGCATATAACTCCCTGAGAAGTACTCTTCAGTCCAGTGACAATGGCTTACTGGTTTTTCCATGAACAAAGAAGTTCATCTTTTGGCTCTGGCTGATTGATTGGTTGATTCTGATAACCACTAAAAAGCAGGATATGTTGAGAATAAATAAAAAATGCTAATATGCAACCTACTAGATATTCTTTGTCTCAGTTGTCACTTATCAATAAAACGTGATTTTTGTCAACATTATTCTTAGCTGAAGTTAATTAGTATTGATTATTAGGAAGCAATAGTAAAAAGAAAATTGTATTCCTAAACCCAGGTTAGATTAAATGAATGAGAACTGAGGAGTTACTTAAATCCATAGTGAGAATAGCTAAAGAATCTCAAATTCCAATATATCTATGATTAAGTCAAACCCTAGAAATTTTACCTATAATAAAATGCCTGGCTACTATAATGCTGATGCCTTGGATAATTTTTAAATAGAGGTGAGTATGCTCAGTTTGGAATTTCAAAAAGTAGTTTTGAATTTGACGGCATGAATATACTAATATATTTTATTAAAATTCAATAACCATCATGAGTACATTATCTTATATTATTTGAGAGTATAAGAAATTTAGGATGCATATATATATAGAACAATAAATATTAAAGTATTGCTGAAATATGGGCTACAGGAAGAAACATAGGTCTATCTAGAAATGTTACTACAAACATCTGTTAAATACATGCATAATAGAACTAGCTTTAAAAGAGATGAAAATACCATTGAAGACTTTAGGAAAGACATTGGAAGGTTACATGCAGGCACTGGATATGGAAATGAATAATTATATTCATTAGAAATCTTAAACACTATATTTGACTAATAAAGGGCCACAAAACACACACACACACACACACACACACACACACACACACAATGGAATGAAAACACAAATATCTCAAAAAATTACTCTTAATCAATAATTGAATGCCAAAATATGAGAAAATTCAGAGATGCAGGCTAGGACTCAGTACAAAGAATAAAAGAAATAATTCAACATGAATCAAAAACTGTATAGTAAAGACAAGCAGAAAAAATAGATATGAGAGAGAACTACTGAAGGAGGATGAGAATTTAGTAGTTGTCTGTTCAAAAGTATTTTCATATAAGGAAAGAACAAGATAAGTCAATCATATAACAGAAAGCTTATATATCACTAATATAATGAATAAGAGAATTGCCAGCTAATATGAAGTTACTGGAAATCTATTTTTTCTTTACAATTAAAAATCAGTGAGGCCAAAAAAGATCCATTACTATTGACTCAAATGTTTCATATGGATTTCTATCAAAGCAGTTTACCAGCTTTCTCTATGATAAAAGATATATTTCATCTTCTTGTGACAGAAAATGTCACATATTTATTACCAAAGGAAGAAAACAGCAATGATTACTTCTAATAGGACAGTTATGTGTTTTAATATTTTATATAAAGCATTTGCAGTTTATATAAATAAAAATACAAATATCTAGAAGAAACACATATATTGGTTCAGGAGCAAAAAGGGTTATGTCAAAAATTTCAAGGAGTGTAAATGACTCATTATTGGACTTATTGAATTAATAACTATACCATTCCCAAATGTTGTAATACTTACATCACTTCTGTTATTTATTGGAAAGTATTTGAACAAGTTCTGCACTCATGGTTTTTAGTATGTAAAATAGTCTCAAATATAGTGAAAATAGAGAATCTGATTCCTATTAGGAAACCATTCCTTGTTTAAAACATACCACCAAAATAATAATGACAAGAATAATTGATATGAAATGTGGTATATTTCAGGGAGACAATTACAGCCTGATATGCTTCTGTCTAGCCTTTATGTTCATTTTTACAGAACTTCTCTATAGAACCAAGCATAGCTTATTGAAGAAAGAGAGGTTTATATTAAAATATTTTACTGATCACTTGAAGTCTAAGGATGGTATCAATTTATTGGCTCCACTGAAAAGTATATTAAACAGCTACTCCAACCTCTTATTTCCTCCTACCATATAGAAATACCATTGGGACTTGAAAAGTAAAATTTATATGGGTGCCAAGGAAGAATAAGGATTAAAGAGTTTGACTTTGTAAACAGACGTCAAGTTGAATCAGTGGATGAAGGTGATATTTATAGTAAATAATTTCCAGGCAAAACACATCAAAAATACTACAGTCTGTTCCATTCAAGGCACATCAGATATCAAGCTATTAAGGAGAAAGTGAAATTTCTGGATATGAAGAAGTTGACTGGTATCCTGATGTCAAAGTTTAATTGAAAGAACACACTTAGAACAGTAAGCAACCATACAATGTTAGTCGAAACATGAAGTATAGGCATGCTAAAGTGGAACACAGCAGATCTGGATACTATCCAATTAAAAGGTATAAAATGAAAAGAAAACAAAAGGTTCACCAACTTACAATATTTCTATGAGTTAAAAATTATTAAATCATTTCAACAAATTGGTAAATACTCAAATCTGTTGACCCGGCTGCTAAAATTTAGAAAGTAAATAAATATGTTAATATGCAAAGAAAAAATAACCTATCTACCAATGGGTATTTAAGACCTTATCTCAAACTCAGAGGACAGTGAAGTAAAATTACCTATTTCAAAAGTAGCATAAAAAAATAATAAATTGCCACAAGCTCAAAAAGAGCTTTTTAAGATGCTTTGGAAATACCTCAGAAAACAAATGAAGGAGATTAAGGGAAAAATAGGAAAAATAGCAATGCAAGGAAATCAAGAAAATTATGAAAGAAAGATCACCCAGGTAGGAAAAAAAGATCCAGGAATTCATGAAAGAAAAAAATGTATTAGGAACTAGAATTGGACAAAGGAAAAGCTAACAATTTCCTAAGCCAGTAAGAAATAATGAAACAAAGTCAACAGAATGAAATAATAGATATGAAAAACATCTTATCACTAGAACAAATGACCTGGAAAATAGATCCAAGAGAGACAGTATAAAAATAGCTGAATTCCAAGAGAGTTACAATCAATAAAGCAGTTAAGATATCAAACCCCAAGTGCTGAGGGGGAAGGAGTTTACCAGCAGCCCAGGTTCCCCTTAGGGGTGGGTCAGTTTAGTGGAAACAGAATAAGAACAGCCAGAGACCCTGTAGCTTACAGAAAGCTGTTCTGATCTGCCATCTGCTGACTTTAATTTTTATACCTTTTTTTTCTCAAGATTACATCAATGTTGACATGAATTCCATTCCCACCATACATCTTATCTTGGAGACAATGTGTTAGGTGTGTTTGACATACAGTGGTGGGAAAGTAAAGGCTTTTTCATGGGAGAAAATTTCTCCATATTTCATTCATTGTTCTTTTATGTTAAATTACTGTACTGAATCACGTCTGGGAGGGGGGAAACTTAGAGACTGTTCTAGCCCGTTTTTGCAGGCATCTGTTAGAATTTTAAAATCTTTAACATTAACTTACTATATATGCTGATTTGTTTTGAAGTGACTTCAGTGGAAGTTTCTGTATTATAACATATAAATGTGGGGTTTCCTTAGGAGTTTGTGAGGGGTCTGTGGATGGCTCTGCTATTAGACTATATTGTTTTTCTGTGTTTCCCTGGGGCTGATTAAGGATACTGATTACAATAATTTCAGTAAAAGGGAATGTTAGCGAGAAAAGAGTCACAAAGGGGAAACTGAGTGGATTACCATCCTTCTGTCACCTGCTAAGTGGGGTCCAGAACTTAGTGTGGCCTGTTCCAAATGTCACGAGCTTTGATGGCTTCCTTCACCTAAGAAATCAAGGAAAACTGCCCCAAAATTATAGAACAGGGAGTAAAATAGAGATTTGATTATGTTTTCATGTTCCATGGGGGAGATTTGTCTCCCAAAGGATAACAGGGGGTAATGTGTTATTTAAAATTACTGGGATTCTATTTAAAAGCATTAAGCCTCAAGATATATAGAAATATGACAAACTTCCTGTGGACATGTGGGGGACTTTGAGACTACATTTTCCGTGATGCATCGGGTTTCCTGTTTTCGACATGATGATGTCTTGAACGTAAAGCCCAGCTTTAAGTATTGGCCAATAAGGCTTGAGGCTCTCTCTTCCTAGGAAGCGGCCAAAGGAAATTTTAAATAACACATTACCCCCTGTGATCCTTTGGGAGACAAATCTCCCCAATCGATCATGAAAACATAATCAAATTAAAGTTTACAATAATTCAGAGATAAAAGGGAAATAAAAGGGAGAAAGAACAAAACCAATGTTCGGTACATTGACAAAAGCGATTTAGGGGGCAGTCCTCTTTTCTGGCATGAAGTGTCCATTCAAAATAAATGCATTCAACTCATTAAACTCCCCATAGTTCAAATCAACTGCACCCCAAAGTTCAAATTTGGATCTTCATGATCCAGTGAAGGCTCTTCAGGCATCTTCATGGTGTCTTCACCAAACAGGCCAAAGGAAATGGAAGGTATGGACTGGGGGCCAGTTTGAAGAGATCTTAGCTAGGCGTGTGGTTCGATTTTATTCTATCAAAATGGGCATAATAAAATATTAGTTTTCTTCATAATATCAGCCTTCATCAATTTTAAAAATAACAGCATAATTATAAAAGAAAAAATATTCAGAGTACTAAAGAACTTCTAGCTCTGCTTAGGGAAAAACACAGAACTCAGAAGAAAAATTTCTTTATAAGAAACATTCAAATGTAATGAAAGATTAATTATAATCAACTGTAAAGATCAAGTTGTTTGATTCCTGTAGGGAAAATTGTCACCTATGGTCCCTGGAAATGGCATGATTGGCTAGGTATTTTGAAGGAGTATTTATAGAAGGAAGACTTGAGATGGAATTGAATGTAATGAATGAGTTGCAATGTCAGGGGAATAGACCAGTAAGAAGTAGGGTGGAATAGCTATCTCATAGGGAGGAAGAATGAATGGAGGAACTGGTATGAAAAGGGAGAGGAGTACGAGGAGCATTTGTTATACTAGTATCCTACTCTCACCAGATCTGGGAAAAAGTGAGAACAGCATACAGATAGAAAGGTAAACATTTTCTTAATATACACAGAAACAGGAAGGAAAGGGGATGGGATAAGGAAGGAATTGGGGAGGGGAATTCATATGAAGAAATGGGTTAAAGTAAGGGGATGAGAGGGACTCAGAACAATATAGGAGAGGGAATTTTAAAGTCAAACTTATATCAAAAAGAAAGAGAGCTTCACATGAATTATCAACATTTCTATATATTTCCAACAAAACTCAGCAGCAGGAGTTAGAAAGAGAAACTCCATTTAAAAATCACTCTAGACAATATAAAATATTTAGGAATCTATTTGCCAAGATAAATGCAGGAATTATATGAACACAACTACAAAACACTTTCTACACAATTAAAATTTGATCCAAATTGAAAAAACATTAATTGCTCCTGGTAGGATGAGCTAATATAATAAAAATGACAGTCCTACCCAAATTAATCTACTTATTCATACCTATCAAAATAGAAAAAAACACTTTTTTATAGAATTAAAAAAATTAACAAATTTCATCTAGAGGAAGAAAATATCAAGAATATCAAGGGAAATAATGAAAAAATGTGAAGGATGGGGACCTAGCATTTCCAGATCTTAAAGTTTACTATAAAGCAGTGGTCATCAAAACAATATCATACTGGCTAAGAGACAGAAGGGTGGACAAATGGAATAAACTAGGGGTAAATGACCTCAGTAAGCTAGTGTTTGATAAACCCCAAAACCCAGCTTTTGGGACAAGAACTCACTATTTGACAAAAAAAAAACTGCTGGGAAAATTGGAAAACAGTCTGGGGAAAATTAAGTTTAGATCAATATCTTACATCCTCTACCAAGATAAATTCAAAAAAGGATAAATGACTTAAATATAAAAAGTGAAATCATTAACAAATTAGGTAAACATAGATTAGTATACCTGTCAGATTTGTGGAAAAAGAAGGAATTTAAGACCAAGCAAGAGAAAAAGAACATGGAAAATGTAAAATGAATGACTTTGATTATATCAAATTAAAAAGATTTTCTACAACCAAACTAATGCAACCAAAATTAAAAGGAAAGCAACAAACTGGGAGTACCTTTTTTAAAAACAAAACTCTCTGACAAAGATTTAATTTCCCAAATATATAAGGAACTAAGTCAAATTAAAAAAATCAAGCCATTCCCCAGTCAACAAATAGTTTTTAAGAGATAGGAATAGATAGTTTTCATGTGATGAAGTCAAAACTATCAAAAAGCACATGGAAAACTTATAAATTCCTCCTGATTAGAAAAATGCAAATTAAATCAACTCTAGGTATCACTTCACACCTAGCAGATTGGCCAATATGACAGCAAAGGAAAGTAATAAATATTGGAGGGAATGTGGCAAAACTGGGAGTCTAATACATTGCTGGTGGAGTTGTGCATTGGTCCAACCAATCTGGAAGGCAATTTGGAACTATGCAGTCATACCACTGCTGGGTTTGTGCCCCAAAGAGATTATAAGGAAAAAGCCTTTTACAAAAATATTTATAGCCATGCTCTTTGTGGTGGCAAAAATAATTGGAAAATGAGGGGGCATCCATCAATTGGGGAATGGCTGAATAAACTGTGATATATGTTGGTGATGGACTATTATTGTGCTTAAATGAATAAATAAATGAAGAATTTCCATGTGAACTGGAATGACATCCAGGAATTGATGCAGAGTGAAAGGAGGAGAACCAGGAGAATGTTGTACACAGAGACTGGTACATTATGGCACAATTGAATGTAATAAGACTTTTCTATCAGTAGCAATGCAATGAGCCAGGACAATCCACAGGAATTTAAGAGAAAGAATGCTATCCACACCCAGAGAAAGAACTGTGGAACCAGAAATGAATTAGAAAAATATATGATTAACCACCTAGTGTGATAGGGATGTGATTAGGGCTTTGATGTTAAAGGATTACTTTACTGCAAATATGAATAATGTAGAAATATATTTTGAACAATGATACATTTATAACTCAGTGGAACTTCTTGTTGGCTTTAGGGGGGAGGACAGAGCAGTGAAGGAGGAATTATGAATCATGTAACCATGGAAAAATATTCTAAATGATTTCTTTTAAAAAGAATAAAGAGAGCTTAACTGTGTTGATAAGGAAGAATTTTAGGAAAGGTAGATAACATAAGAATTAAAAGTAAAGGAGAGAGACATAGGAGTGTCCTTTGGAAAGGTGGACCAATTTGGAACTAGTAGGGCAAAGGGAGAAGATAAGGGAGGATTTTGGGGGAGAGATGTGAATTGGAGTTTCATTGGTCAAAAGAAATTGGACATACGAGGAGAGATGTATCAGAAAGAAAGGAATAGGGGAACAAACACTGAAGAGGAACAGAATAGATGGAAATACTCAGCTAATAACTATGTCATTGAGTTTATTGGGATTAATTCACCCTTGAGAAGAAAATGGATAGGAGAAAGGATGAAAAACCAGGACCTGACAATGCTTTGTTTATAAGAAACACATTGAAAATGAGAGATAAACATAGAATGATGGTTAGGAGCTGGAGCAGAATATACAATGCCTCAACTGATCCAGAGAAAGCAGAGGTAACAGTCTTGATCTCTGATAGAGTTGGGGCTAAAATATATGTATTTGGAAGGGATGAACAGGATAACAAAATTTATGTTGGAGTGGTGTTACTATGGATAATGAAACATTATCAATATTGGGTGAGTATGCACCAAGAGTTATATCATCCAGATTTTTAAAGGGAAAGCCAAATGAGATACAGATAGAAATAGATAACAGAATATTAATAGCTGGGGACTTCAATTTTCCCCTCAGAAATTAGATGTCTAATTAAAAATAAATCAGTAGTATGTTGAACAGTTTACTAGAACCTTAGATAAGTCAAATATTATAAATATCTGGAGAGAACCCCTACCCATACCTGCATGAAGTTTGTAGTAGATCTAAGCCTTAGCAAAAACATAATCAAATAATGTTTCTGGTGGGACAACAATGACTTGGAGAACTATTCAACAAAAGTCTTACTTTAATACTTATCATAAGAATTCTTGAATTCCTGGAAGGTTGTAGCATTGCAACTAAAGTTCCACTGGGTGTGGCCAAGCTGGAAAGATCGGTTTTTGAAAGAGTATGGTTCCAGGAACAGGTTATGACTGCTGCCTAAGGAACAATCAAGCTATATGTGGTCCTGGTAATAAAAGTTAAATGAGAACTATGCTCTTTGACCTAAGGATCCTATTATTAGGATTAGGCCCTAAGGGAATTATTGAGAGGGTAAAAATATTTGTATATATGAAAATATTCATGGAAGCTCTGTTTGGAATGACAAAATAACTGGCAATAACACAAATGCCATAAATGAGAGAAATGGATAAGTAGATTGTGGTATTTGAATGAATTGTATTGTATTATGTTATTAGAAATGACGAATAATGGAAATATAAGTAAATAAGGAAAATATATAAAGAGAAGGAAAGAGAGTATGAAAAATACATACTATGATTATGTCAAAAGAATAACAGCCACTCTTATGTAAATCTTGGAAGTTAATGTGGAATTAGTTGGAGATTGTTGAGAGATACTAATGTGACACTTAGATATAATAGTGATCCCTAAAGGTCAAGCCAAATACAGCTGGTACTATAAGAGAATGTGTGAAAAGTTCTTACTCCAATACCAAGAAAACAAAACAGTAACCCAAGGCTAACAACCTGAACTGAGGAATCAGCTGTTTGGGGAACACAGCTGACCCTGGTCCTAACTGAAGCCCTAGTAAGATGATGGAGGTGGCTATATTCCTTAGCTTGATATACTATAGACCCTGGATGTTTGGTCTATCAAGACCAATTAATTATTTGACTTGTTCTGACTGCAAATTTAATCTTTACTGTTGGTTGAAGGAATATTGAAATATAAAACCCCTTTCCTAGCTGTCACAAGATTCTGCCAACTGAAACCTCCCCTTGGACCTTCAAGAATTCAGAGGCAAGTGGCTTCTTGAAAAGATGGTTTAATTGTTGAAGAATTTAGGGAAAGGGGAACTGGGTCAAGATGGAAAGTGGGACCTGGGATTTCCTAAGTAAATCTAAGTTGAATAGCTCATTGTTGAATCTTCAATTGATTATTATTGATTAAGGATCTTGGTTGACTGACAGCCTGGTTAAGCCTGATTGGCCCAGCCCTAAATCAAGGTTTGACCTTGCTGATGTTAGATTCCTTTGTAGATCTTCTGGTTGATAATAAATCAGAGAAATGAGATTGATGGATATAGTAGAATCAGTCTGTAAGCTGGATTTGGTTTGTGGGTAAGATAGAATAAGCTATGCCTAAGCCCTTCTCTACCCTTGCCCAAATATCTCCAAACTGAGACCAAGATGGGTTTAGATCTATTCCTTTTATAGGCAAATTTCAACTGCCCTGGCTCATGCCAGACTCATGCCAAGCTTACACCACTTTAGTTCATTCTGCATTCTAAGCAGGTAACTGCCTATCACTCTTGACCTAATATGGCTGCCATTATATTTCTTTATACCACAAGATCATTCTGATGCTTTCTCATTTCTTGGACTGAGAAGACTCATTCTTAATTTTCAAGTTTCTATCCTATTCTCAGAAAGAAAAATATAATTCCAAATGGTATACACCACCTTACAAGCCCAAACTGCATACCATATGCTCCTGCTAAAAATTAGCCATCATTGACTCTTGCAAGGAGCTTAAGCTATAAATCCCTTCTTCTCTCTATACCCAGAAAATAATAATAATAATAATAATAATAAGTAAAATGCAAAAGTGTAGAGAAATTTGGCAGTGTGTCATTATAGAACTGAACAGAAGAGTTGTTCTTTCAATAAGATTATCCTTTTAAATATCTTAGCCAACTAAAATCTTGGGAGTAGCCATACTTCCTGAAAACCAGTCAGAAGATGTTTTGTCCTAATATCGTACCTGTGGGCACTAACATGCTTTATGGTGAGGGAAGAGTTTATTAAATGTTCTAAACAAAGATCCATTACTTTAAAAAATATATTTCTTTTATTCTTTTCAATTAAGATAGAAACAATTTTTGAAAACTGTTTTCTGACATTTTGCTCTTCATATTCTTTCCCTCCACCCCTCCACCAAATCCAAAGGCAGCAAGTAGTTGAAACAGATTATATTGGGACTTTTCATGTGATACATTTTTTCTCTATTAACAAAAGACACATATCAATGACAAAAAGATTATATGCAAAACCCTAAACTCCATATTGTTTATAATTTTTGTGGCTATTTTTAAATGTATTCATGGTATCTCTTATTCTTATTCTCTTTACATCTCCAGTTCATTTTACAAAAAAGTAACTGAGGCAAATACTGTCAAGTGACTTACCTGAGGTCATATAAGTAGTAATGGTCTGGGGCCAGATTTGAATTCAGGAAGATCTTTCTGACTTAAACCCTGGCATTATATCCATTTTGCCACCTAGCTATCCTCCAGATCTAGTATCATGAGGGCTCTGATAACTAGTACAACTTAGTATAAAAAGACCTGCTTATTCATTTAGTAATAGTTATCTACAACAACTAGCATAAGAGTTATTCTTGTTGCTTGTTCTTCTTTTCATAACTGGATGCCTCAGTTTCTGAAACTATCCAATATGCAGACACTGTGTCTAGGACAGTCCCTGAAGCTAGAATATCTTTAGTGAGCTACTGTGGCATCTGAAAATTATTACTTTTGGATATATGGGGCACCTGCACTTTTTCTGCACGAGAAATATGTTCTCCTTGTCTAGGATCAAGTGCTTTGTTGTCTTCTGAAGAACAGAATCCTATTGTGGAACTTGATTGGTCTTTACTTATGCTAACAAATTATAATAACAGTCACCAATCTAGAGTTTAAAAGACTTCAAAGACCATCTATTAAAACTTTTATATTACAGATGAGAAAACAGTTTCTCAGAAGAAAAGTGACTTGTGGAGATACATGTGACAATGGAAAGAATACTGGCCCTGAAGAGCTAAAAGTCCCAGGTTCCAATTCCATCTCCAACATTGATTCCCCGTTTTATCTAGGGCAAATTTCTTAAACTTTCTAAGTTTTGTTTCCATCAATTATACAATGAAAAGGTTGGATTAGATGTCCTCCATGGTGCCTTTATTCTCTAAATACATGATCCTATGAATGTCTATAATCTATGTGAGTCAGGATTTGAACCTGCTATTTTTTCCACTATACCAGGCTGGACTAGAATAATTTACTGCCTTTTTTATCACATTTACATGATCTTTCTTCTATCCTTAACCTCCCCAACCCAAAAAACATACACACACACACACACACACACACACACACACACACACACACACAGAAATGATTTTATAGTATGCTTTGTGGAATTATGCTGGTCTCCAGAAAAATGATCCCATACTGAACTAGAGATATTCTTAGTTTGAACTGAGAATCTTATGGAGGTATTTTTTCCTTTGGTTGCACTATTTCAAGGGCAGAAGGGAGGAATGAGATAGGGACTACATTTGGGGAATGGCTGATGTTTGAATTGCTAAGGTCTGTGAATACTGTAGAACTTTCTTAGCCATCTTGGGAAGGTCTTTTGAGAATTCTGTGCCACAGACAGCTGCTGGAAGGGCATTTATTCAAAAATCCTTGTAGCAGCTTTGAACCCTGTCACTAGGGCTCACTCTTCTACAGTAGTTGAGGGGTTTGACCTACTTTCATTGCTGAAGCACAGCTGCCCAAACAGAATTAGCAGTGCAACCTCTGTTCACAGGAAAGAAATACCATGCTTTCTTACTCTCAATTCCCATCGACATACGCTGCTATTGTCATTTTTGAGCTCGATCCTTGTCATTTGAATAAAAGATCAAAGGAAGGATTTTCATGTTCATTACATCCAATAAGTAGTGGGTACTTACAAAAAAATGTTGTTTGCTATTTTTTGTGTATTTGTTTGAATTCACAATTACAAGAGAAATTTAGATTGGAAGTTTCTAGAGGCTCTACGCTGGAAGGTAACTCCTTTCTTATTAAGGGCATAATACGGATGGGCATTTCTGAGTTTTTATTACTCTTGTGTATTTCAGACAGCTAGGTGGCATAGTGCATAGAGTGTTGGGCTGGGAGTCAAAAGATTCATCATCCTGGGTTCTACCTGGCATTAGAGACTTACTAGTTAGGTGACCCTGGGCAAGTCACTTAACCCTGCTTGCCTCAGTTTCCTGATCTATAAAATAAGCTGGAGAAGTAAATGAAAAAAATCACTTCAGTATCTACCAAAGAGGGGAAAATAAATGGGGTCAAGAAGAATCAGAGTAATCTACTAAAGAACAATTGATAAGAAGGTAGAGGAGAGTAGAGTGCTAGGCTTGGAGTCAAGAAAACTTGGGCAGTATTTTATGACCTTAAGCAAGCAGTAAATCTCTCAGCCTCAATTTCCTCATTGATACAATGAGGATAATAATCATAGGATCATTTATTTAGATCTAGAAGTGATTCTATGTTCCATCTAGTTGGAAGTGAACTTAAACTGAGAGGTTCCTGAGAGCTGATTCTTAAATTTTCAGTTTAAGCATTTATACCTCGAACCTCAGTAAATGTTACAAATCATAGTTGATTTACATTTTTGTTGATTTTCTCATGCTAAAAAATTGATAGAGATGTTAACAATGCATAAACTTAAAAATATGTTCTTCATGCCTATTTTAGGCAGTGGGGATGGTAGAAGAAGAGCTGGTAGTTAGATTTGTATAAGCACCCCATCATATCTACTCCTCATTTCTCACAAGACTCCCCTACTTTGGAACTTCACCACATGCTAGAAAGCTCATTATTGGAAAAAATTTAGCATATTTCAAGACAGGGATGGAGAAGCTATGGCATGTGTGTCAGAAAGGGCATGCAGAGCCCTTGCTGGGGGCACACCTATAGTCGCCTGCCAGAGTTTGTTACTAGAAAGATCTTATAACAGTGATGGCAAACCTTTTAGAGATGGAATACCAGGCCCTACCTTCCCCACTCCCTACCTCTCCTATCTTCTCCCTTCTGTTACCCCAGACAAGGGTGGGAGGAAATGCTCCCATTGGGCTGCTATGAGCAGAGGGGCTATTGATGAGAGGCATGTATTGAAAGAGGGGAGGAGAGTGGCCCAAGAGAGCTCCTAGATACTCCACCTACTAAAGAGTGGGACCATAAATTCCAAAACTCCATTTAAAAAGAAAGAGAGCTCACCTCAGACTTCTCAGGTTTTTCATTTGGCTACTTTACTTTGGAAATTTTCAAATTTATCAATTATATTTCTGAGTTGGGCACCTTCTCCTCATTCCCTTACTCCCCTTTACCTGATTTTTAGCTTTCTTTTGTGTGTAGCCTTACTTCTTTAGAATATAAGCTCCTCAAATATAAGAACTGTCTTTTTTTTGTATTTCTATATGCAGAACTTATCTAATGCCTAGTATAAGTAGGTGCTTAATAAATATTGATTCATTGATGATATAACTATGTCATTTTATACATAATGTAATCAAGGCTCAGAAAGGCTAAGTTATGGCATAGGAAAGCCTAACAAAGAGTAAGTATTAAATTCAAGACAATACTTATAATCTCTATTCAGTGAGCTGCTTTGAGTCCTGAATAAGTTTCGCAAAATACTTTGCAAATCACAAAATAACCTGTAAAATCAGTTACTTATATTATGGAAAATAATTCAAAACCATTTGAAAGGAAAGAGAATGCGAAAAATTATAAACTGCTCAAAATGCCACAGGAAAGCCCTTGTCTGAATAGAATTTTGTGCAGTTTCTTTTTTAATAGGTCCATAAAATTAGATACTGTATTAGATACAGAGTTAAACATGGAGAAGAGGGCAGCCTCAATTGCTTTCACAAAGTCACAAAGCTCCCTTTATGAATTCAAAAAATCTGAGAAGACAATAAAAAAAAGCAGGCTCTGGAATGAGAAGATTTGAGATCGAATTCTGACTATAAAATTTTCTACTCAGATGATCTTAGGTAATTTGACCTCTTTGGACCCCTAAGATCTATCTCAACTCTAAAATCTATGATCCCAGCAGCCTCAAGGAGACATTGTCTAAGAGATTACTCCTCAGTTACAAAATAGAATGGATGGCTTATGTGGTACCTTATAACTCTGTTAGTCTCTGATTTTTGTGGCAAAGAGGATAATAATGCATGTATTTCTGTCAAATAGGAGTGGAAGCATAGAACAGTGGATGAAAAACCTAAGTTCAAGTCCCACCTCTGACACATACAGATTATTTTACCATGGATAGATATATTTTCAGTACTAGAGACAATGCCTTAAGAATGTAAGTCGTTTGTTTTGGATTGGGAATGGGGAGGGAGGTTTGCAGTTGGGTTTCTCAGTGGATTGAGAACCAGGCCCAAAGATAGGAGTTCCTGGGTTCAGTTCTGGACTCAGACACTTTCCAGCTGTGTGGTCCTAGACAAGTCACTTACTCCCCATTGCAATCTTTACTGCTCTTCTGATTTGCAACCAATATGCAGTATTGATTCTAAGATGGAAAGTAATGGATTTTAAAAAATATACAAGTTTAGAAATAGTTACTAATCTAAGGAGATAGGAATTCCCAGCAGAATCAGAGGTCTGAACAAAAATAACAACAAGAAGCCAAAGCAAATAAAGAATTAATCTATGTAAAGTATTTAGGGACTGAAAATTTTTATGTAAGTTATTATTAATTATCCAAAATGAAGGGAAAGGAATTTTAAGTGGCTGAAATTTCAGACTTATAGAAAAAGTTACCCTTTCTTCATGGTTTATTAACATGATTCAATGAAAAGTTGTAATCTCTTTTCTCTTCCTTGAACTTCCAAACTGGGTGAGGTAGGAGAAGATTTATCCTTCCAACCCCTTAACCAGGAGCAATAAAGGCTGTTTGCAGGAGAAGCTTATAGTGAATCTGTAAGCTCTGGACCTCCAGTTCCTTCCTTCTCATGCTTTTCTTTCTGTTTCTTTTTTAGAGAATAAATCAAGGACTAGTATACCCATTAGTGGACTTTCTGCACTTTGGGGAAGGAAAGAGAAAAAGTATTGAAATATGAAGAACTGTTCTACTCATTCAAAATTACAACCACCCTAGGAAGTAGGTACTATGATCCCTATTTTACAGTTGAGGAAACTGAGGCAGCTAGCAGTTAAGTAACTTATCAAGGATCACACATCTAGTATGTGTCAAAAAGCTGTATTTTAACCTAAGTTTTCCTGATTCCAAGATTCTAGATTCATATGCTACTGAACTACCTTGGAAGTTAGCACATAGAAAATCTCAAAGTAAATTGTCTAAGTTGGAGGGCTCCTTAAGGACTCTAGGTTCTGTATTTCTTCATTTGGGCACAGGATCCCAACCAATAAAGAGAAGATTTGCTTAGCAATATGCTTGTTAGAGAAGAAAGAGGACAAGCAATTAGGACTAATCTGGTACCAAAAGACTAGAACTATGGATGTGAGGAAAAATCACAACTTTTTCAACTGAGAGATTACCTTAGAGTTCATAAAAACAATGTGAAATTAAATTTTTTGAGAATGGGGTGCCCAAGGATCCTAAGACAACTGCCCTAAACCATACCTACTGGGTAGTAAATTTCATTGTATAGTGTGAGGAGGTATGTTTTCTTTTAGTTTTCTTTTTTTCAGGTTATTCAATAAATATTAGATATGCTGCCAATGATGTACATACCCACTCTTTCAGGGAGAGTCCAATATGGTTAATGTCTCTGGTTTTGTTCCTGGGCTCTTATGATTCCTTCGCATTGTGCATTTTCTGTGGTGAGTTCAAAAAGGAGTTCCAGACCACATGGTCATCTAGTCTTTTGTGGCAGTGCAGGACCCTCCTATCCATATTTTGTATTTAGGGAAATCTAGACTTCAAGTCTACCTCAGGTATATTTTTGAGATTTTCCTAAAAAAACTCCACAATGGAGTCTGGGTGGGGTGGAGTGGGTATTGAGTCAAAGTGACACTTCCTCTTTGGAGTCAAGCTCCCAAGATGAAGCTGGTCCTTTATAAAGCCTCGAGTTAGGGATGGGATGGGAGAGGAGATGTGGACTAAGTTACATAAGGTTTTATGAAAGAAAGAAAGCAGATGCTATTTTTTCCTCTTGATAAAAGCAAAAGAAAATAGTCTCTTTCTCAATGAAAAATATACAAAAGTGGCATCATGAATACAAAGAAGGATAAGCAATCACATTGATATTGTATTCAACACTAGACACAAGGGATTACATCAAGAGAAATGTGTTTCTATTTATTTTCTGCAGGCCAACCAACAGCTGTCTAATAGTTTCCCTTGAGTTCTTAAATACAGGACCAAAAAGTCCCAAACACACACACACACACACACACACACACACACACACACACACACACACACAC
>NC_058132.1:185505344-185554623 GCF_016433145.1 Gracilinanus agilis | reverse complement strand
TCTCTCTCTCTCTCTCTCTCTCTCTCTCTCTCTCTGTCTCTCTCTCTCTCTCTCTCTCTCTCTCTCTCTGTCTGTCTTTATGTCTCTCTTTCCCACACATGCACACCTCCCTGCCCTTAAACACACACACACACACACACACACATATACACACACATATATATGTCTGCATTCTGAGTTAATAATCTACATAGGGCATCATTTGGTACTTCATCAAAAGTTTCTTAAATCCCAAAAGGTATCTAGGTAGCTTTCGGTAGGATTTGACCCTTGATAACCATGGTTTGGTTCAAAAGTCCTACCAAAACTATTGGTGGCAGTCATGGTGATACACAGATTTAAAGGGGAAAAAAATATCACTTTCACCTTTCTACCTACAGAAATGACTTCAATTTCCTATATGATGATTTTTCAGTTGATATTCATTTTTTAATTTCTCTTCCCCAGTGGTCCCTTTGTGTATCATTTGGAGATTTATGCTGAATTTATATGCCGAGCTAGATTAGTCAATGAAAATATTAATTTAAGATTAATCAATACAACCTTACTGCTGTCATTGATATAACAAAATCAACTGAAAATGTATCAGAAGTCACCCATTTAGAGATAAATCAATTCTGTTAGTGGCCCAGAAACTTTCCATTTCCATTAATAATCACATTCTTGGAACAGGTTTGTAAAATGATTAATGTCAGAGAAAGTTAGTATGCTGATGGAATAGCCAGCAACTGAATGAAACCTACCCAAAATTGCAAGAGCTATTGACTGAAATATTCTCATCCTTTGAAATGCCTTTGAATTGATGATGTATATTAATAATCAGTTTAGAAATACTAAGGAAGATTAAAAAAAACTAAAAAAGATTTGGTTCATGGATGACCAAAATACAATTAACATAGAAACTACTGGATCACAGTTCATATTCAATTATGTAAATTTGGATATAATAGCCATATTATATATTGTATAGACTCCCTATCCTCATCTCCATTTGCCTAATGATAATAATAACAATAAAAAACACAAGTCTTACAATTATACAATACTTTGATATTTTCAAAGCTATTTATATTTATTTGATCTTTGCAACTATCTTATGTAGTGAATATTATTTTCATTTTTTCTAATTGAGTAAACTGAGTCTGAATCAAGGATTAAGTGATGAATCCAAAAATCACATATCTAACAGTTACCTCAGGTAGGATTCAATAAAGGTCTTTCCTACATCCCCATAGAATGCACTTTCTATAGTAGTTTATATTTGTTATTAGTTTATAATTGCTTTAATATTAATATTAGTTTATAATTGTTTTAATATTAATAAAAATGCCCACATGAGTTATTTGAAGTTGTATAAACTCAAATTGTCTCTCTTCCTTCTTCCCTGCCCCCTCCTAGAGATGATAAGCAATTCAATCTGAGATAACATGTATATTGTGCAATTCCATATTATTCATTTTTGTAAGTGAATAATCATTTAAAACTGTGGGTTTTGAAGGGTTTTGGCTGGGGGAACTGCATCCCCCAGCATGCCCCAGGGGTCCCTTCCCCCTACTTCCTAGCGTGGGATTGGTCTTGAATTGAACCAATCTCATGCTAGGGAGGGGCCAGCCCCCCCTCCCCCCCACTTCCCACCCCTAGGAGGGAACTTTGAATCAAACTAGATTCAAAGTTGAGATTAGTAGTTAATTTCAGCTAGGGGGAAACTCTGGTTGCTTTTTCTTTAATAAAATTTTAAAAATGGATCATAGGATAGTTTTTTTCTTTTAGCACCCTCAAAACCAAAGCCCTAAAACATATAACCAAATAAACAAATGATAACTCATTTGTTTTCATGTGCATTTCTACTCTAACAGTTCTTTCTCTGGATGCGGATAGCTTTCTTTTTTATGAGTCCCTCAGAATTGTCCTGGATCATTGTATTGTTAGTAGCACAGTCTATCACATTTGATCATTAGTGAATTTATTTTAAAGAGAATTTATTGGGCCTTTGCTACCCAGGATCAGCTAGTCTTTCAAGATACTCAACTCTCAAGGGCCACCAAAGATAATAATTTTCCATGGATTCTTCCCTTATGGTTCAGAACTAATTTATCCCTCCCTGGAGATCTTCAAATACTTTCTTTCATCTTATGAGTCTTCGCATCTTATTGTGAACTATATTCATGGATGTGTGTATGTATTCAAACTTTATTCCCCCTAGTAGATAGCAAGCTACCTGAGGATGAATACATAATATAAACGATTGCGGCAGCCCTCTTTGTGTATTTACAGTATTATATGTATTTACTGAAAGTTTCACTGAAGTGAATTCATGCACTCATATATTCCCATAAATGGCTGCTCCCATTTTTCTGAGAATTTAACCATGTTTTCCTATTTTTGTGTTTCTGAACAAACCCTTCCCTGCATGCAGCCAATTTTTCCTTCTGAAGCATATCTGAAGGTAGAAATTCCCTCCATCCTTCAGTCCTTGGCACAAATATCTTCTTTATAAAATTTTATTTTTATATATGACTCTATAAACATATTATGTCATATATGTGTGTATATGTGAACATATCTATATATCTATATATCTTATACAATATATGTCAGATTTTTTTAACATTACTATATCTCCCAATGAATCCTTCTAACAACAGGATGGAACAAATAAGATTGGAACAAATAGATGCCATTAAGAATGAGATCAATATGTTGGCCTTGTCTGAAAATGTATCCCTGATTCTGCACAAGTCATTCACCATCATCCTGCTTTGGAAGCTTGGTAAGGTGTTGTTCTTTGTACTCAGAGGACCAAAATGACATCATTGGTGTTGTCCTGCCTCTTGAACAAATTGCATTTAAGTGAGGCAGAGCTGCACAAAGTCATCAGCCTCTCTGCCTCTTCCAGAGTCATAGAAGTCCAGTGGCAGGATGAAAGTCAAGACAACTGGCAATAGGAAGGATATTTTCCATGAATCTTTCCTTCATGGTCAGGCAAAAGTGATCCTCCCTTGCCATAAAAGTACAAAGCACATTTGTAGGTGTTTTTTTAAATAGATGGTGCATCCTTTTAAAAACATTTTAAATGTTACTTTTCAGTTACACAGCATTCATTTTCTCTCCACTGTGGAAAAAAAACCCCTATACCTCTATACCAAATCTACATGGTAAAGTTGGAATGGATCTAAGCCACCACTAACTCCAACCAATACCTAGAAAAGGATCTCTTTTACATGATACTCCACAATAGTTCATCCGGAATTTGCTTGAAGTTCCCTAATAAGCATTAAACCACTCCATTCTGAAGTGACACATTCCAATTTTAGATATCTATGATAGAAAATATTTTCATAACAATCCTAAAGTAAGACTATTCCTTACTAATTCTTAAAATTAGTGTTTTCCTAATTCACGCTAGGATGGTATCTTTTTTGCTGGAATTTCACACTCCTAATTCATAATAAGGTTTCAGTTCATTAAAACTACCTGATCCTTTTAAAACAGATCCTCATATAGTCATAGCTTCTTTATGTTAAGCCTTAGAGATTAACTTTTTTTAACTGAACTGTGAGATTACATTTCTTGCGTACATGCAGAATCCAAAAATGCAGGACTGAAGAGACCTCAGATGTCATTTAGTTCAACTCAGATTGTAGAGTGATTTTTATAGCATTCACATTATATAGCTATTGATACTTTACCTGAAAACCTCTAACAAGGGGGAATACATTATTTCCTGAAGCAAATGGTTCCACTTATGGATAGTTCAAATTTAAATAAACATTTTTCCCCATCAAACCTAATTTAGAAACTGCAAAGTTTCTATTGCTCTAAATTCTGCCTTCTGCATCCAAACAAATTAGACTTCCTCCTCATTGTATATAACAATTATTACTGCTATAACATCTTTCCTAAGTCTTCTCTTTTCCAGATTGAATATCTTCAGTATCTAAAATATTCAAATGTCACGATCGTGAGTCCCTTTACTGCACTGGTTGTCATTTTCTATATGTTCTCCAGCTTATCAATGGTTTTTTTCTCCTAAAATGCAGAAATCAGAACTGAGTATAATATTCTAGGTATGACCTTATTAGACAAGAATCCCTCATTTAGTAAAGGTGAGTCAACACAAATTTATTATGTACTTCTTAATAGTGCCACAGGCACTGTGCCAGGCACTGTGATGAGTCCTGAAAATGAAAATAGAAGTAGGAGAAAAAGACTGTCATTATCCTCAAAGAGTTTATATTCTAAAAGGAGGTGGGAAGTTGAAAGCATAAAAGGAAGTTGAAAAATTTGTGTATCAGGGAGGAGATTGCATAAAAATATGGAAGAAAATGTATAGAAGTAATGAAGACTGTATTGGTCTGGGTGTCTTTAAAATATAGGTTTGTGAAGGAACCAGCTATTCAGAGGAAGAGAAAACAGGAACATAGTATTCTACCAGTGAATTTAAAGTCCAATGGGGAAGCAAACATATCATGCAAAGAGGTTTCTGTAGCCTCATAGAAAAAGTTGAGTTAAGCATGTAACCTGGGAAGGAAATCAAGCCTATGGTTCTATTCATTTTCTTGGCTGCCACATTTTACTGTAGTGTCATTCTGACCACATAATATTCTAACACCATAGTCACTCCATATTGTACTTATAAAATTGATTTTTAGTTCAAATGTCTCACTATATTGATCCTTATTACATTTAATCTTATTTAATTTAGCCCTGTCAAGCATTATGAATCTAGCCCATGTCGTCTAGGGTGTTAATGATCCCTCCTTGCATTGTATTGTGTCTGTCTAATTCAAACTGGTTCAGTCCTTCAGGTTCTATCTAAATTGGAACAAAATGAGACAATTGTACACTTTCTAATAATTAGCAAAAGGAGATTTTCTTAGCCATTTTGCTGAAAGGATTTTCAAGGATATGGCATTGATTCATTTGAATGTAGCTTTGCTCTCTTTGGCTTGGCCATGCTATTCTGCAAGTTAGAATTCTAAAGATGGAATTGGGGCAACTAGGTGACTCAGTGGATTGAGAACCAAGCCCAATCTGGCCCAAGATAATTATTATTTGTGCTACCCTGGACAAGTCACTTAACCTCCATTTTCTAGCCTTTACTGCTTTTCTGCATTCTGCATGTGTTGATCCTAAGATGGAAGGTGAAGGGTTTTCTTTATTTTTTAAAAGGAGTCTAAGGAAGATAATTTTTTTCTCTTTATCATCGGGCTTTTGAAATCTATGGCTTTGGTTTCCCAAGCCAATTAAGTCTCTAAAATAGTTTCATAGATTTTACAGAGGAAAATCTACATGGTAGATATTTCTCCTGTGTCATGTACCATTTATGCCTTTAGCAGGGAAATTGATAAAATATTGAACTTCACAATAATGAATTGATGTATAAATAAAGCTTTTATTAAGGCCTTAATTATTTATGTAGGTCTCTGCTTAGTACTGGGTATCAAGACAGTTCCTGATATAAGAAACTCACATTTTAAAGGAGGAGACAATGTATATGCATGGTTTCAGCTACAACTGCCATGGAATGGTCCCATGGTCCTTATGAGACGGTGGCAAAACACGTGCTAATGCTTTATCTTTAAAATCATTTTATCATTTCCACTGATAAAAGTCTTATTCAGTTTTTATGAATGAAACCTTTTGACAGGGTCAAAAACATTGGTGAAAACAAATCTTTTTGTAGCAGCTACATGACTCAATAGAGAGAGCTCCACACCTGGAAGTGAGAGGATCTAGGTTCAAATCTGACCTCAGCTACTTCCTAGCCATGTGACTTATTTGCCTAGCCCTTTCCATTCTCTCCTAGAGTTGTTAAAAGAACAAAAAGTTAGGGTAACACTTTTTAAAAAATTTAGTAGACATAACATCTACAGGAGCAATTACCAAGTGCATCTTCACAGGGGTTTCATTCCAGGATGAAGGCTTTAGGCATTACTAGACTATTCCTAAGTATTTGGGGTTCAGGGTCATGGATTATATCAGAATCTGAAGAAATATGATGGTTGAAATAACAATGACTCACCACACCAATGCAACTATCAACAATTTGGAAATATATCTTGATCCATGACACATGTTAAAACCAGTGGAAATGTGCAACGGCCATGGGTGGGGGGAGTGCGGGGGGTGAAGGGGAAAGTAGGAGCATGAATCATGTAACCATGTTAAAAATGAATATGAATAAATGTTTAAAAAATTAAAAACAAACAAAAAAATGATAGTGACTCATTCAGTTGGCACATTTTGTTTCCTATCCCTTCTTCAGAGTGCCTTCCTGATGATTGCTACTTAGGATAGCTGATGCTTTCACCTAGTAATAGCTTCTCTGAATGATGGATGTGAGGTCTTGTCTGAGAGCAGGGAAGGCAATGATGCCATATGTAGGGATCTTCATTTCTTCAACCTATTGGTAGTTATTGGTTAGCATTTGTTGCTAGTGGCAATGAAGGAAGTAGGTCCCTTCACCTTAATGTTTTATAAATGTAATTATGGCTATAGGTACTAGATTAGAAGATCAGGTGCTTTGGGGGAACCTAGCTATTCTCAATACTCTTTGAATTCAGAGTCCTGAGCTGCCTTCATTAGGATCCGAGGAGAGACAGTGGTCAGGTAATGAAGGTTGTTTAATCTGCCTGGCTTTGGTACTTTCTCAGGATGTCTCAGTGTTTCTCTAAGCTACTTTATTTATCCTATGGATGTCAGTCAGTTCCTTGGCAATTGGTAGGAATGGTTTGTTCCTTTTCCATGGGAGTTGCTTCTCCAGATTGGTAGATATGAGAAATTGGACTGGAAGTACAACTGGAAATCTGGGGGAGATACATTATGTTTTGATTGATTGATTAATGTTTCCATTTATTTCCTCATTACTTTAATTCTGGTTAGTTAGCTTAGTTCAAAGAACATACATTGATATAACAAGAAAAATGAAAGATTTCTGGGACACTCTATTGTTGAAAAAACATTTCGAAATTGACGTCAAACCTTTAATAACTTTTTGGTTCCAATTACTCTCTCAGCCTAACATTCATCACATTGTTGGTTTTCCCCTTAAATCAAGCCCCTATTTGTCTCTTCAGTGTCTACCATTTGTGTCAAATTTGACTTCCTATGGCTCAGTGGCACTTGTGAAACATATATATATATATATATATATATATATATACATATATATCTTTATGATGGCTACCGCAAACTCCTATGAATTATTTTTGAAAATTTTGAAAATTGTTATTTAGCATTGTGATTCAACTATATTTAAACATCTTGTTCTAACTTTATTTAACTTTGTTTCAATCACTGTTTCAAATACTTTGTTTCAATCACTGTTAAAGCCTAAAATTTACATCATGAAGATGAGCAGTCACAAATGAAATAAGTGTATCAGTGGTTGTGTTTACTAAATCATGATGCTCCTTTCTTCAATCCCAACCACCAATTCTGCCAAGATTTTTGCTGAAATTCAGCCAATGAATTACCATCTTCCTTAATCACAAGCAGTTGTTCTTCTGAACTCTTTGAGAATGATTTCATTTTATATTTTTGACAAGTGAGTTAAAAAACCTGTGTGAATCATCTGAAAGATTTTTAATCAAATCGGATGATTCTTTTCCCCCCAGGTTTTTAATATGTAGATATGAAAATCTTAAGAGGTTATATTGCTTTGGTCACATAAAAAAGGAATTTGACTCAAAATTCTCTTGCTTATGGGACAGTTTCCTTCAACAAGCATATACTGTCTCACTTTTTACAATACCACCTTTGCCTTGAAGGGACAGCTGAAGTGTGTGTTAGTCAGTTGATCATGTTTATTAAGCTCTTACTATGTACTTAATCTTATTCTAAATGCTAGGAATATAAAGAAATATGTTAAAATATTTGTTAGTTATCATACTTCTGAAAACTATTTGTTACCATAAAAATGTTCAACAATTTGGAATTCTTTTTCTATAAAAGATCTAACTTGCCTGAGCACAACTCCTTAAAGTTTTTCATAATATAACCACCAACAAATCTTTATTGTACAAAAATGTTCATATTCATTCCTCATCTGACTTCTTGTCAGATCTGATGATCATCATTGCTTTTTACTATGTAATAAGACGAATGAGAAACTTAGTAGGAAAAATAGCCTGCAATTTTCTCGATTGTTGGTTTGTTTTCATATTCTTAGTGAATAAACAATAGTCTGAATCTCTTCTTCCAGAAACTAGCTGCATATCTCCTGGAGGATTCTTGGGCTATTTCTAGGAGACAGCAATGTCTTTCTCTAATGATACTGATTTGAACTTCAATAATAGCGTGTCCCAATCCCCACTTTTAGTCTCCAATGATTAACTCTCTAAACCAGTGATGGGCAAACTTTTTAAAGAGGGGACCAAAGTCTGTTTCTAAGACAACTCTTTCGAAGTTTCATTGTATTGTATCCTACTCATTGTATTTGTCAGATTAGGAATAATGTCGTGCTGCCAGACAGAACATTTCAGGGGGTCGCATCTGGCCCATGGACCGTAGTTTGCCCATCACTGCTCTAAACATATTTACAAAATAGTTTTATAAAGGGCTACATTCTTGAATAGAAAGATCAGAATTAATACCATTTCTCTCTATTTCAGAAACACATTCTTTCTCTGACACTTTTCTATGAAAAAATGGCTCCAATTTAATACAATTACTGCATTATAAATGTGGCATCATTACTCAATGAGACCATATCTTAGTCGCTGATGAGCTACCTACTGAAGATTGTCAATAGTTCCCTGTAGCATCAGGGATGAGCTAATTAACTGTGAAACTATCTCTACAACTAGCCTTTTGGTGAATTCTTTACCAGCCCAGGGTTATATATGTAAATTGCAGGAATCCTTTCAATCCTTTGCTGGAATTCTTTTAAACTTATCCATTTTGTAAGGGTTAGTTAGTTAAACTATAGCATATAATCAATAAAGTTAGTAACAGGGGGATAGAAGAATTGTAATATGAAATAGTTTACCTCTCAGATCTTTAGAGAATGGAAAATTTTGTGATGAAACAAGAAATATGGATGGAACATTACATGATATAAAATAACTAGTTTGGATTATATTAAAATTTTAAGAAATTATACAAACAAAGCAAATGTAGCCAAGATTAGAAGGGTAATAACAAGCTGGTAAAAAAATATAAAACTTCTTATGGAATTTGGATGCTATGCTACTTGGTATTTTTTAATATTGACATTTTTTTATTGTCTCTGGTGACTTTGATCAATATGTAATTTCCTTCCTTATCTCTTTTGATTAAGTCAGTTTTTACTTTTGATTTGTCTGAGATTATGATTGCTACCTCTGCTTTTTTTTAAAGTTTACTTTATCTGAAATATAATAGATTTTGCTCCAACCACTTTCTTTTACTCCTTTTGTGTTTCTCTGCTGTTTCTTACAGCAGATTGTGAGACTGTGAGATTTTGATTTTTAATTCACTCTCCTTTTCCAACTTATGGGTTAGTTCATGCCTTTCACACTTACAGATATGATTACTAGTTGTGTGTTTCCCTTCATTTTATTTTCCCCCTGCTTACCCTTTTCTTAATCTCCTTTTAATATTACTCTGTTCACAAATATTTTGCTTCCAACCACCACCTTCCCTAGTTTCCCTCTTTTTTTTCTAATCCTCCCCCTTTCACTTATTACCCTTTCCCATCATCTTCCTAATAGGGTGTTAGATTTATGTATCTAGCTAAAATTGGGCGAGTTAATCCATTAATTTCAAATATTATGATATATTCAACCATTTCTCCTATTTATTGAATTTGTGTTATTTCTAGTTATTTTGTCATCACAAACAAAGCTTTCATTAATATGTTCATACAAATCTTTTTACCCTCTCAATAACACCTTTAGGACCTAATCCTAGATATGGGATCCTTCAGTAAGTCTGAATAGCTTTAAATTGCTTAATGTAAATTTCCATTTTGTTTTCAGGAAAAGAAATTGTTTCATAGCTGCTCTAGCAATGTAATATTAGATCTGTTTTTCTATGTTCCTGTCAGCATTTAATTTGATTGCTTTAACCTGTCTGGTTTTCCATTGTAAGACTGTATTTAACTAGATTGGTCCTTAGGCAACAGACACAATCTGTTGCCAAGGTGATATTCTTTCCAAAACCAAATCTTTACAACTTGGTTATATCCAGTGGAATTTTTTGTTCCAATGCCACAGACCCCAGGAATGCTGGAATATCTCCACAATATGATGAGTTTTAAAGTAAGACTTTTGTATGATTTTTATGTCCTCTAAACTAATGTTGTCTCCTCAGAAAAATATTTGGACTATATGTATGCTCAGGCTTAGATCTAGTACTAACTTTATGCAGACATGTGGGGCTCTCTCAATATGTACCATATTTAACTTATCTAAGACTCCATATATCTCCTTAACTTGTTTCTTATTTATTTTTTGGTTAGATTTATCTAACTCTGAAAAAAGAAAATTAAAGTCCACCATGATTATTATTTTGTTATCCATTTCCAATAGTTTAATTTTGTTTTTCTTTTAAAAATGTAAATGGTATAATACTTGATGCATACAGGTCCAATATTGATAATGTTTCATTAGTCAAAGTACCCTCCATTAGAATATAGTTGCCCTCTTCATTCCTTACAGGAATATCCATTTTAACCCCCATCTCTGTCATAGATCCTAAGTGCTACCCCTGACTTCTGTGATCTCTTGTGGGATAGTATATTCTGTTTCCAGCCCCTTACCTTCACCCTATGTGTGTCTCTCATTTTCAATGTGTTTCTTATAAACTATGTATTGTCAGTTCCTGGTTTCTTATCCTTTTTGCTATTCATTTTCTTTATTTATGGGTGAAAATTAGAGAAATGCACATTAAAATAATTCTGGGGTAGCCCTCAAACCTTTCAGATTAGTTAACATAACAGAAAAGATAAATGAAAAATGGCATAGAGAGATTGAGGAAAAATAAGTACACTAGTATACTATTGTGATCTGATCCTATCATTCTGGAGAACAATTTGGAACTATGCCCAAAGGGCTATAGAGCTGTTTATACATTTTTGACCTAGTAGTCTGAGTATTAGGTCTATATCCCAAAAAGATCAAATAAAAGTGAAGAGACCTATTTATACAAAAATATTTAGGGCAGTTCTTTTTGAGAGGGCAAAGAATTAGAAATTGATGGGAAACCCATCCATCATTATAGATTAGCTGAACAAGTTGTGGTATATAGTTCTTATGGAATACTATTATGCTTTAAGATATGGCAAATAGGGTAATTTCATAAAAAAACAGGAAAAATTTATGTGAACTCATGTAAAGTGACATTAGCATAACCAGGACAATACTGAATCTAGTAACAGCAATATTGTAGTAATGATCAACTATGAAAATTTAGCTACTCTGATCAATATAATAACAATAAACCTACCTAATGCTTGAATCACGTATACAATAACCCCAATAATCCACCTTATGTGTGAAGCTCTCCAGTGACACAAATCTCATTTACTTACAAAATAGTCAGTTCTATGTTTCAATAGTTCTAGCTATTAAGAAGGTTATTTTTAAAATGTTCAATAAAAATCTGTTCCCTACTAATACATTGCTAGTGGAGTTGTGAATTGATCCAACCATTCTGTATGGCAATTTGGAACTATGCCCAAAGGGCTTTAAAAGACTGCCTGCCCTTTGATCCAGCCATACCATTGTTGGGTTTGTACCCCAAAGAGATCATAAGGAAAAAGAATTGTACAAAAATATTTATAGCCACACTCTTTTTGGTGGCAAAAAATTGGCAAATGAGAGGATGCCCTTTGATTGGGGAATGGCTGAACAAATTGTGGTATCTGTTGGTGATGGAACACTATTGTGCTCAAAGGAATAAAGAACTGGAGGAATTCCATATGAACTGGAATGACCTCCAGGAATAGATGCAGAGTGAAAGGAGCAGAACCAGGAGAACATTTACACAGAGAAGGATACACTGTGGTACAATTGAATGTAATGGACTTCTCTGCTAGCAGCAATGCAATGACCCAGGCCAATTCTGAGGGACTTATGAGAAAGAATGCTATCCACATTCAGAGGAAGAACTGTGGGAGCAGAAACACAGAAGAAAAAAAAACTGCTTGATCACATGGGTTGATGGGGATATGATTGGGCATATTGACTCTAAACATTCACCTTAGTACGAATATCAATAATATGGAAATAGGTTCTTATCAATGACACATGTTAAACCCAGTGGAATTGTGCATTGGCTATGGGAGGGGGGAGGAAAAGAGGAGGTAAAGAACATGAACTTTGTAACCATGGAAAAATATTCTAAATTAATTAATTAAATCTAATTTAAAAAATAATCTTTCTCCTTCTAAATCGACCAATCACTACAGTTTCTATTCTCTGAGATCAACAAAGCTAATCTCATTTTTTTTCCAATGGAAAATCCTCCAAATATTTATTGAGAATGATATTTCTCTGGAACTTTCTTTTTCCAAACTAAGAATCTCCCTCTTTCTTCAATCAATTTTTTTTCTAGCGTGATTATCAGGCTCCTCTACAGGAAGGCTCCCCTAGACTAGACATAAACAATTTGTCAATATGCCTTCTAAAATATGATGCCTAGAACCTGGTATCATATTTCAAATATGTCATGATATTCTATGAAGGTATATATGAACTATGATACCCTACCACCCATTTAATATAATTATATTGTTCGGATTAGCTTTTGGTAAAAACTAGAAAACAGTTGGATCTGGGTTGAATTCCCTTTGGAAAGTCCTGAAGGCTGTGTTGTCGATTAAAGAACCAAATGCATGCTTTGGATGCCAAGAACAGAAAGCAAATTTGTATTATATTATAACAGTTGACATTTGCTGCTAGTACTCTAACTTCAGAGTGGACTACTGGAATATATGTTGTAAGGCTAATATTTTCCTTGGGAAGGAACTTTGCATGTTCTTGAGAATTTGGACAACTATTCAGATGAAACCCAGAAATCCTCTGCTCTGTGTAATATGGGAGAAATTATTTTGACCTGAAAATTTCTTTAGCTGGGTAATTCAATGAAGGGTTTCAGTAAAGGATGAATCATGAAGATATTAAAGATATATCCAAAAGCTGACTTTAATGAGCAAAGTGTTCATAGATCAGACTTATATGGATATATTTCTAATATTTCACATGCTTGTAAATCTTTCTATTGGTTTAGTTGTAAAATTGTTGGGCTTAGAAATTGTACTTTCGAAAATATGAAGCTGCAGCTGGCAGACAGGCAAAAAGAAAGGAACCTCTTGAATCTGTAAGGCTCACATTTAACATCTAAAGAAATTTCACTAGTCAAGAAGGACTTGCAAATTACTCTTCCTGGGCACCTGACTGTAAAATTGTGTTACTACCTGTTTCTTTATCTTTGTGATTGGACACTAATATTATATTTAAACCTTTGCTGCTTCCTTTGTTCGATGGATATCCCAAAAATCCCCAATGCCAAAAAGGTATAATAAATCGGGTCAGTGAGCACTCACAGTCTTTCTCTGACTTGCCTCTATGACACTTCAGTGCTTCTTTCTCCATGTTCTTTATCTGTTATTTACTCTATGCATCTCCATTCTTCAATTCCTTCCCGTTTGTTTTCCTAGTCTTTGGCTGCCCTCCTAGGTGAAAGAATCCATGCAGGATTTTTGGAGAGGCTGGAACTCTTCATTCAATATTTGAAAAAAAACTTGGTACCTATCTGTGGAAGTCTGATTTTGAATAGAAATAAGACCTGATGAAACTTCCATGGTCAGTTCTGTACAACCCTAACCAAAATGCTGCCTGAATCAGTCTGTTGGATGAAGTTATTTGGTGTTGTTCATTGTGATGCTGGAGAATGCTGCAGTATAATTTACATTTGCATGCAGTTTAGATTCAGCTCCTTTTGCTACAACAATTAGCAGGTTCAGCTGATTTTTGAATTCACTCCTAGTTAAAGACAATAAAACCATGTCATCAGCATAGAAACAGATGCTTATTTTCTTGTTTCCAATAGCAGGAAGACATGAATCACATTCATTAGTAGACTTATAGGACATAAGAGCTGGAAGAGAAAGTAGAGATCAAAACATCAAAGTTTCATAGATTTAAATGAGGAAGAGGTATCATGGGCATCTTGCCAAATACTTTTATTTTAAAAATGAGGAAGGGGAGACCAAAAGTAGTTAAGTCACTTGACCAAGATCACATAGCTAGTTTATTGGAATTAGAAGTCAAGTTTTGTTGTTGTTGTTGTTGTTGTTGTTGTCTCCCCTTTGATGTTTCCTCAATATTTTACTGACTTTTTGTAGTTGTCCTTTGATTTTATTTTGTGGTTTTTTTTTTTTTTTGGTAGATGAGGAGCAGTTCACACCTGTGATTTCAGTTATATAGGCAACCTTTTATGTGTGGAAACTCCCTCTACCAGATAATCAAGATGAGCAACTCATCTGCAACATTTTGTTGTTATGTCCTATCTGACTCTTTGAGACCCTACAGACCACAGAGTACCAGGTCTTTCTGACCTGCACTATATCTTCAAGTCTCTCCAAACTCATGTTCATTGTTTCCCTGGCACTATTTCATCCTTTGCCATCCCCTTTATATTTTGTCTTCAATCTTTTCCTACATTAAGGGCTTTTTCAAGAAGTCCCATTTTCTCAGTATGTGGCCAAAGTACTTAACTTTCAGGTGATTTGCAACATAGTTTTATAGAGTTGCCAGAGAAATTGATGGTTTGCCCAGGATCACACTGTCAAAATTTTTTATATATAAAAGCAATGCTTCTGCTTTTTATTTTATTTTACATTTTTGTATGTCAATACATTTTTAATATCTATTTTCTGACATTTTGCTAACCATCTTTTCTCGCTTTCTCCTATCCTTCCCTTCTGCCCAAGAAGGCAGGTAATATCATATAGGTTTTACATATGATATCATATAATACATATTGTGAAACAAGAAATATATTGTTTACCCTCAAGAAAAATTCATGGAGGAAATAATGTAAAGAATCATATTTTTCAATTTGCATTCAGACTCTATTCCTTCTGCATTGGTGGATATTCTTTTTTATCATGAATCCTTTGGGGTTGTCCTGGATCTTTGCCTTGCTGACATTAGTTAAGTTACTCATAACTGATCATGTCATATTATTGTTACTGTGTACAATATTCTCCTTCTTCTGCTCACTCCACTTTATATCGCTTCATAGAAATCTTTCTAGGCTTTTTTTTATTGTCTTATGTCATTTTTAATGGCACAATAATATTCCATTACAAGCATATAACACCACTTGTTCAGCCTTTCCCCAACTGATGGACATTACTTCAGTTTATAGTTCTTTGCCACTACATAAAAAGAGCTGTTCTAAATATTTTTTGTGCTTTTTTTGTTCTTTTGCCCTATCTTTAATCTATTTGGAATACTGAACTTGTAGTGATATCGCTGGGTCAAAGAGTATGTACAATTTGCAGATCTTTGTACATGGTTCCAGACTGCTCTCTATCAGTTCATAGCTCCATCAACAACGTATTAGTGTCCCAATTTTTCCATGTCCTCTCCATCATTAATCATTTTCCTTTTCTGTCATGCTAACCTGTCTGGTGGGTGTGAGATGATATTTCACAGTTATTTTCATTTATATTGCTACAATTAATACTTATTTCAAGCCTTTTTCCATATGTCTAAAAATAGTTTTAATTTCTTCTTCTGAGAATTCCCTGTTCATATCCTTTGACCATTTGTCAATTGTGAAATTCTTTATACTCTTATAAAGTTGACTCAGTTCTCTATAGATCTGAGAAAAGCAGCTTTTAACAGAGAGATTTGCTATAAAGATTTTTTCCCAGTTTATTGTTTGCCTTTTAATCTTTGTTGTATTGATTTATTTTAGAGAAGTTATTTAATATAATATAGTCAGTTAACAATTTTATATCTCATAATGTCTCCTTTGTTTTTACCTTAATTCTTCCCTTATCCATAGGTCTGACAGATAAAATATTGTGTGCTCCCCTAATTTGTTTATGATATCATACTTTATTTCTGTATCCATTTTGACTTTCCCTTGGTATATGGCATGGGGTGTAGGTCTGTGCCTAGTTTATGCAATACCGTTTTCCAGTTTTCCCAGCAGTTTTTGTCTTTCATAATTTACTTGCATTGTCTTGTCTATTCCTAATTTTCCACAACCATTCTCTTTGATTTTTGAGGTCTTTTTTAAGCGTTTCTGATAGCTCTTTTTTAGGATTGTATTTCTTTGCTGTTTTTGAAGTAGATGTTTTTACTTCATTGTCCTCTGAGTTTGAGCCAAGATCTTCTCTGTTCCCATTGTAGCTAGCAATAGTTAGGTTCTTTCTCCTTTGCTTGCTCATTTTATTCATTTATATTATTTTGTAAATTTTAGTGGCCAGATAAAAAGATTTAATTTTTGGCTTTTTATTGGACTCAATGTTTCTTTTGTACTGAGGTGTGTTACTCAAGTTCCTTCCTTTCTTCCTCCCTGCTTTCCTTCTTTCCTTCCTTTTTTTTTTCTCCAATTTTTATAATGCAGGGTCTGACATAGTCCTGAATCCCCTGCTGAAGTCTCAGTATGTGATTGACCTCAGGTGTTCTGCCCAGAGCCAGGGGGCAGTTCTGCCACTGCTGCTTCCAGCTGCCAGTTACCTTCCTCACTTCTCCTCTTCTGCTGCAGCAGCAGCCAGAGACAGTCTAGTCCATGTTTCTTGGGTCTCCAAATTCCCTTCTTCATTAGCAGCAATGCCTGAGTTCCTGCTGTGAGGTGAGAAATTCACAGACTCCACAGTGTCCTTGCCTACCATCTGCATCTGTAGGCTAGTAGGGGTCTCTGGAGCTGAGGCTGAAGCAGACACAGCTACTCCCAGGGTCCTACTCCACCTGCTGATTCCAGTGGTATTCTTCTGGGATGCAGGCAAAGAAGGTGAAGTTGCTAATCCTGCCCCCAGGGGATATTTTGTGGATCAGACTCAGTTTGCCCTTGCCTGCCCCCAAGCTCTAAGGCACTATTTCAGTTTCACACAGGATTCCTGGGTCTTTTTGCTGCTTTTAGCTTTGATTGTGTGGAGTTAGTTTTGGTTTTTTATGGGGGGGTAAGAGGAGGATGAGAAAACCTCACGCTAGGCCTACTTCATCATCTTCCCACAATGTATCTCTCAAATTTTCATCAAATACTGACCTTTGGATAAGTCAAACACTAGGTTCACTATGATCATTTAACCATTGTTTGTTGAGTACCTATTCTGTTCCACTGGTTTTCCACTCAATTTATTAGACAATAGGTTGTTTTGATGGTTGCCACTTTATAATATAGTTTGAGATCCTGTACAGGTAAGTAACCTTCATTCATTTTTTTAAGTCCCTTGACAATAGGTCTTTTATTCTTCCAGATAAATTTTGATAATACTTTTCTGGCTATATGACATAATTTTTGAGCAGTGTTACTGACATGGCACTGAATAAGTAAATTAATTTAGGAAAAAATTGTCATTTTTATTATATTGGCTCAGCCTACCCATGAGAAATTAGTGTTTTTCCAATTGTTTAGATCTGACTTTGTGTGAAAAGTATTTTCTTTTTGTGATCATTAAGTTCTTGGGTTTGTCTTGGCATATAGACTACCTGGTATTTTATATTGTTTACAATTATTTTAAATGGGATTTCTTTGTCTCATGTTCTTGAACTATATTGGTAATATTGGGAAGTGCTGATGATTTGTGTCACTTTATATTCCATCCTGCAACCCAGTTAAAGTTGTATATTCTTTCAATTAGGAATTTGATTGATTCTTTAGATCAGTGATAGTGAACCTATGTCACAGCTCTCTGTGGACACTCAGCCCCCCCGCCCCCACCCCATCCCAGAGTTCATTAGTAGAAAGGCAGAGGGACCTGGGCGGAGCTGCTGTCCTCCCCATCCCCACCTTGCCTGATGACATGTTTTCACATCCCCCACCCTTCTGCCCAGTAGCCCAATGGGAGCACACAGAGGATAAAGGGGGTAGTTCATAGGTGGCAGAGCTGGAGGGGAGCAGAGTGCTCAGGCCATTCCCCTCCCCCTCTCTACACTCACTGAGGACATTCCTCACTTCATCTGCCCCTCTGCCCAGCAACCCAATGAAAGTGCTTCTTCCCTCCCCTGTGTGGGAGAAGGGTGGGACAATAGCATGTAGTTTCTTGGGACGGGGCAACATGGCATTTGGTCTGGGGTTTGGGGTAGGAGCAGGGCCCGGCAATCCCTCTCTAAAAGATTCTCCATCACTGCTCTATATTCTCTAGGTATACCATCATATCATCTTAAAAGAATGATAACTTTATTTTTTCATTGCTAATTGTAATTTCTTCAGTTTCTTCTCTTATTCCTATAGCTAACATTTCTCGTACAATATTAAATATTAGTGGTGATCATGGGTATCCTTGCTTTACTACTGATGTTATTGGGAAGGCTTCTAGATATCTCTTTTTCAGATTTTTGCTGATGGTTTTAATTAGATGCTATTTAACATTTTTAGGAATGCTCCACTTATTCCAAAGTTTTCTAGTGTCTTTAATAGGATGGAGGTCATATTTTTTCAAGAAGCCTTTTCTGTTTCTAATGAAATAATTACATGATTTCTATTAGTTTTGTTATTGATATGGACAATTATACTGATAGTTTTCTTAGTATTGAACCACCCCTACATTCTGGTATAAATCCCACCTCTTCATAATATATGACACTTTTGATATATTGCTATAATCTCCTTGCTAATATTTCATCTAAAATTTTTGCATTGATATTCATTAGGAATATTGGTCTCTAGTTTTCTTTTACTGTTTTTGTTCTTTTTTGATTTAGATATCAATACCATATTCATAACATAAAGGGAATTCAGTAGAATTATTTCCTCATTGATTTTTCAAAATAATTTATAAAATATTAGAATTAATTGTTTTTTGAATGATTTGTAAAATTCCCTTGTGAATCCATCTGGCCTTTGGAATTTTTTCTTAGGAAATTCATTGATGTTTTGTTAAATTTATTTTTCTAACATGGGATTGTTTAACTATGCTATTTCCTCTTCTGGTAATGTGGCCAATTTGTGTTTCTTTAAATACTCATCTATTTCCCTGTTTGTTAGATATATTGGCATATAATTGGGCAAAATAACTCCTAATATTGCTTTGATTTCCTCTTCATTGATTGTAATTTTGCCCTTTTGATTTTTAATACTGGTAATTTGCATTTCTTCTCCCTTTGCTTAAAACTAATCAAAGATCTATTTTATTGATATCATTGTTATTATTTTTTCTCAAAACCAACTCTTTGTCAAATTTATTAGTTCTAATCTCTGTTGAATTTCATGTTTTCTAACTTGTTGTTTATTTAGTGCATTTTATTTTTTTCTTTTTCCAGTTTTTTCTTAAGATGTATACTCAATTCATTAATCTGTTCTTTCTCTGTTTTATTGATATAAGCATTCAGAGAAATAAACTTTACTCAGACTATCATTTTGGTTTTATCTCAAAATATTTGGTACTTTGTATTCTGGTCATATTTTTTTAATGAAATTGCTGACTATTTCTGTGGTTTGTTCTTTGATCTACCCATTTGTTAAGATACAGTTATTTAGTTTCTGATTACTTTTTAGCCTTCTTTTCTCAAGTGCTTTGTTCAGTGTAATTTTTATGATATTTTGGTCTGAAAGGATTCTTTTAGTATTTCTGCTTTTCTGCATTTGGTTCTGAGACTTATGTCCTTTATAGTATAATTTTTTGTGTAGGTACTACATACTGCTCAGAAAATGTTTATTCCCATTCATTTTTCTCCAGAAGTTTATCAAGTCTTGCTTTTTAAAAAATCTATTCATGTAATTGATTATTTTTTCTGTATTTTTTGTTTTTTTTCATTTAATTCTGGGAGGAGAATGTTAATATCCTCTAGCAAAAATATGGTTTATTTCCTCTTATAACTCAGTTGCTCCTTCATCAATTTGTATGTTATACCATTAAATGTATTCATGTTTAATTTTGGTATTACTTCATTGTTTATGTGTCCCTTCGTCAGGATGTAATTTCCTTCCTTATCTTTTTAAATTAGGTCAATTTTTACTTTTGCTTTGTCTGTTATAATTCCTATGCTTGCTTTTACTTTAGCTAAAGCATAGAAAATTTTACTCTTGTCCTTTACCTTCACTCTGCATGTCTCTCTGTCTCAAAAAAAAAGGGTTTCCTGTAGAGAGCATATTGTAGAATTTTGGTTTTTAATTCACTCTTCTATCCTTTTTCATTTTATAGGTGAGTCAATCCCATTCATATTCACAGTTTTGATGACAATATGTACCTCCATTTTATTTTTCTCTTGTTTATCCTTTTCTTTATCTTCTTTTCAGTCTTTCCCTGTTCACAAATATTTTGTTTGCTTCTGATTATCCACCTCCACAATTTTCTACTCTCATTTGTCTCTCCTTTCTTTTTGGCTCCCTTTCCCATTCGTACTTCCTTATTATATAAGATAATTTTCTATACTTAACAGAGTGTGGATGTCTTTTCTTCCAATGAGAGTAAGTTTCAAGCATTGCCAGTTACCCTCCATTTTCTCTTCCACTGGATAGATTTTATGCCTCCCCATGAGATAATTTACCCCCAATTTTCTCTACTTTTCTCTTTTCACAGTGTATTACTCTTTCTTATCTCTTGATTTTTGGAGATATCATCTCATCATTTTCAACTTACTCTCTGCTCTCTATTTATATATCCTTTTATTCATTGCCCTAATAAAGAAAAAGCTTTAAAATGTAAGGATGAAGGATGGAATGAAAAGAGCCAAAAGAAGGCTATTGGTGACAGTTGGGTCCAGAGAGGATTCTGGGTAATTGTCCAGAGGAAGAAGGAGAGAAGGACTTCCTGTGGAGGACTGAGAGAGGGAGGAGCAGGACATCTCAGCTTGAATCCAGTACTGAGGGCTTCTTGAGGATCTTTCTTTGGACGTTGAAACCTGGATTCTCTGGTCAAAGACATTCCATCACTTCTCATTCATCAAGACTTCAGTAAACTAAATTTCTGGACTCCATTTTGGGAGCTATCTCTTGGGCTCCTTCCCCCATTACTCAACCTTGCTGAGATACCTTTCTGGTTTGATTTTGCAATTAAAGAAAAGGATAGAAATAGGAAATAGAAATAGAAACTGAAGGAGAAGTGGCAAGGGGAGACGCTTGGGAACAGGAACCCCAAAGGTTCCCAGCCGAGTGATTGACCCCATAGAAATAGAGAAGAGGGCACCCCAAAATCCCTCTGCCCTTCACCCCTTTCCCCAATCCCTATATTGATATTAATAAAAGCCATACATTAATCAAATAGTGTTCCAGAGTGCCTGAGAGAGGAGGGATAGGGGAATCACAGCTTGGTCTGGCTGCCTCCATCTTAAAACCAGACCACCCACTGTGAAGTTGGCTGACCTCGGGGAGGCTTTTGTGAACCCTGTCCTCATTCAGAATCAGATTGGGGTCCCCCATACCTCCTCTTCTAGGGAAGCTTTTCCCCTAACTCCTGTGGAGTGGCATGACCATTGAGGTCACCCAGTTTTGGGGTGATAGCCCCTCAAAATCCCCCAGTGCATATTTGGCAGGAGGGGAGAGCTAGAAGAGAGTCTCACATCATAGACTCTCTCTCTACACACTTCAGTCATAACATTTCGGTACTGGCTCTCCATTATTATTATTAAAAGTATCTTCAGCACCTTCAGTATCCTTAGAAATTTTGGTACCTTGGGTATTCCAAGTATCATAAATATCTTAATCATCTTAGTTATTAATACTTTCTTACTTTTAATGCCATCAGTTTAATCCCATAGTTTCCTTTGTTTGCCTTAAAGTTTAAGTATCTTAAATGTTTCTTTTACCATAAATATCTTAAATATTCTAGCTATTAAGTTCCCATTGAAGGAATGTAATCAGTTTAACTCCACTATTTTCCTTAATTATTTTAAAGTATTGTAAGTATCTTAAATATCTTGTGTGCCATAAGTATTTTAAATCATCTAGTTTTCACTTCCCCATGAAAAGAATGTAATAAGTTTTATCCTATCGTTTTCCTTGATTACCTTAAATTACCTTTAGGCATCTCTTGTACAGTAGAAATTTTACTGTCCTAGTTGTTATTTTCTCACTCAGGGATATGATTTAATCCTATCGATTCCCTTAAGTTTTTTTTTCCTCTTTACTTTCATATGCTTCTTGTAAAGATTGAAATTAATATTCAATGCCTCCAAAGTATGATATTTATAAGGATTTTATTTAAAAAGCCCTGGGGAAGAACCTCACTCACCCTTCACCACCGAGCCTTCTCTCAGAAAAAACAACTCGACCACAAACCCCCCATTACCATATCCAAAACCGCCCGCGAAATGCACAACCAATAGGCAAAGGCTAAAGGCCTTATGGGTATGGTAAAAAGGAGTTTGGGTAATGTTGTTTTAACTCACAACCAATAGGAAAAAGCTTAAGGAATTATGGGTAATGTAGTTTTAAAGGGAGTACAAGGTATTTTCAACTTTACATTCCCCCCTGTGATCCTTTGGGAGACAAGTCTCCCCAATGGATCATGAAAACAATCAAATTAAAGTTTACAATAATTCAGAGATAAAAGGGAAATAAAAGGGAGAAAGAACAAAACCAATGTTTGATGCATTGACAATAAGCCATTTAGGGGGCAGTCCCCTTTTTTCTGGCATAAAGTGTCCATTCAAAATAAATACATTCAACCTCCCAAAGTTCAAATTCGCCATGTCTTGAAATTCACTCTGGATCTCTTGCAGCAGTGTGTGGTCTCTGCATGCATCTTCATGGCGTCTTCTGGATTCTGGGAGGTAGTCTTCTGTTCTAAATTAGGTCTAATTCAAGTCCATGTGTATACACATGGGAATACACATGGGAATCACACAGGAATACATGGTCAAGGCATAAGGTATATGAATCAATTCTCAAAACATCAAAAAGTCCAAAGAAAAAATAAAAAGAAAAAAAAAAGAAAAAGAAAAAGAAAGGAGAAAAAAAATAACCTCTGAGGAAAATACAGGATATTTTTTTTAACCCTTGTACTTCGGTGTATTGTCTCATAGGTGGAAGATTGGTAAGGGTGGGCAATGGGGGTCAAGTGACTTGCCCAGGGTCACACAGCTGGGAAGTGTCTGAGGCCGGGTTTGAACCTAGGACCTCCTGTCTCTAGGCCTGACTCTCACTCCACTGAGCTACCCAGCTGCCCCTCATCACAATAGGCAAGTACAATCAATAGTCAAACATAAAAGGTGCAGGTAATAATACTTAGTACAGAGAATTATTCATTATCAATAGAGGGTACTCGTTTCACATGACTGCAATGAATCAATGAGTCCCTCTCCCCAATTTTAATGGCTGTTGGTATAGTTAATAGGACCTGGAATGGTCCATCATAAGCAGGTTCAGTTGACCCAGTACATTTGAAATTCTTTATGTACACACTATCACCTGGGTTCAAATCATGAAGTGAGAAGTCTAAGGGGCCTGCTTGAACAGCAACTCCAGAGTCATGGAGTTCTCGCAATTTTGTTTGTAATTGTCTGATATAAGTGGCAACGGTTGTATCCCCTCCTAACAATGAAGTATAGGCAGGGTTGAATGGTTGTGCCTGAATAGGTGGATGTCCAAATAGCATCTCAAATGGTGAGACGTGTAAATCGCCTCTGGGTCTGCTTCTGAGATAAAATAAGGCCAGAGGTAGAATTTCAGGCCATTTCAAATGAGTCTCTGTGCACAATTTGCCAATCATAGTTTTAAGTTCCTTATTCATCCTTTCAACTTGGCCAGAGCTCTGGGGATGATGTGGTGTATGAAACTTAGGAGTTATCCCCAAACATGAATAAATTTATGATAAGACTGACTCAGTAAAGTGAGTTCCTCTATCAGAATCAATACGTGCTGGCAGGCCAAAACGAGGAATAATCTCTTTCAAAAGGATTTTGGCAACAAATGCTGCTATGGCCTGAGCCTTAGGAAAAGCTTCAGGCCACCTGGTCAGTTGATCGACTATGACCAGACAAAATTTATAGTGTCCAGCTTTTGGCATAGAGATAAAATCAATTTGCAAATGTTCAAATGGTGTGTAAGCTAGAGGATGTCCACCAAAAGCTTTTTCTCGAAAAGTGTGCTGATTAAAGGCTTGGCAGGTGGGACAAGCTGTATATATTTTGGAAGCAATTGTAGTTATTCCAGGTGCTATCCATACTCTTTTAACAGAGTCTACAATGCCTTGGGTGCCAAAATGACCATGTTTATGGATAGAATGACAAATTTGGTTATAGAAAGCCCTAAGGAGCAGGGGCTTGCCTTCAGATGACACCCATATTCCATTTATCTGTTTTGCTTTAAATCTCTGCTTCCATTTTCCCACTTCCTTGTCATTATAGGAAAGGGATAGATCCAAAGTATCAGTAATTGTTAGTGGCATAATTAACTCAGGTCCTTCTAAGGCTGCTAGTTTGGCTGCAGCATCTGCTCGATCATTTCCCCTGGAGACAGGGTCAGTGCCACCTGTGTGTACAGAGCAGTGAACAACAGCTATGGCTTCAGGGAGTTGGATGGTAGAAAGAAGTTCAGTGATAAGGTCTGCATTAGCAATACACTTTCCAGCTGATGTTAAGAATCCCCTTTGAAGCCATAACATGCCAACAGCATGACATATGCCAAATGCCTAACGGGAGTCTGTGTAAATTGTGACCCTTTTGTTCTGTGCAATGATACAAGCTTATTTTAAAGCTGTGAGTTCTGCACCTTGTGCTCTCACATGTGAGGGTAAAGAAACTGACCATAGAGTCTCCAATTCTGTAACTCATGCAACTCCTATATAGCGCACACCCACTCTCATAAAAGAAGAACCATCTGTAAATAATATTACATCTGGATTGTCCAAAGGGGTGTCCAGTAAATCACTATGAGGTTTATTAACAGTGGACACCAAAGATGTACAATCATGTAAAGGTTCTTCAGAAATTGGTAAGTCAGGGAGCAAGGTCCCAGGATTAAGAGCTCCGCAGCATTTTAATGTGATATGTTCAGTATTCAATAGGGTTATCTCATATCTCATAATCCTTTGCTCAGTAAATGCTTGAGTTCTATGTCTTAATAACAATGCCTCTACCTCGTGCGGGCACATTATGGTCAGAGGGCATCCTAATACCAAATCAGCAGATTTTGTCACTAATAAACTGTGGCAGCTACTCCTCTAAGGCATAGTGGTGCTCCTGCAGCTACTGGGTCCAGCTGAGCTGAATAATAGGCTACTGGGCATTGATCAGGCCCCAAAAGTTGAGTTAGAACACCTGAGGCTACTCCTTTCCTTTAGTGGACATATAAAGTAAATGGTTTGTCATAATTTGGGATACCGAGAGCAGGGGCAGACAGGATAGCACATTTTAAATTTGAAAGAGCTTTTCGGTGTTCCTTTTCCAATTTAAGTGGTTCAGGGACTGTGTTTTTTGTGAGTGCTACAAGGGACTTAGTGATTTTTCCATAGCAGGGGATCCACTGCCGATAAAATCCTGTTGCTCCAAGTATTGCCCTCAATTGTTTTTTAGTGGGTAGGATCACTTAAGTTTTGGATACTTTCAATACGTTGTGGAGAAATTAAACGGGACCCAGCAGTTAAAATAAATCCTAAATATTGCACTTTTGGGAGACACCACTGAACCTTTTCTTTTGAGATTTTGTGGCCTCTTTTATGTAATTCTAAAAGAAGATGTTTACTATCTTCTTGACATGTTGTGGCATCTGGTTAGGCCAATAGTAAATCATCTACATATTTAATTAACTTACTGTTTTTAAATATAATATTGTCTGTGTCTTGGCTCAAAATCTGTGCAAAAAGGGTCGGGCTTTCGACATACCCTTGGGGCAAACGTGCCCATGTTCCCTGACAACCTTTCCAGGTGAAAGCAAAGATATGTCTGGAGTCCTCATGTATAGGTATGGAAAAGAAGGCTGAGCACAAGTCTATTACTGTAAAGTATGTAGCTGTGCTAGGAATAGAAGAAATGATAGTATTTATATTGGAGACTACAGGGTATCTCTTTATAACATGATTGTTCACTGCCCTCAAGTCCTGGACAAATCGATAGAGATGCTTGCCATCAGGCCCCAATTTTGCCTTCTTAACTGGCAGGAGTGGAGTATTGTATTCAGATTTACAGGGAATTATGATGCTTTGGTCAATTAGTGAATTTATCACTGGGGTAATGCCCTCTATTGCCTCCTTCGAGAGAGGATACTGAGGAATGGAAGGAGGTGGTCTAGATTTTGTTTTAATTTGGACAGGGACAGCTGATTTAAGTATGCCAACATCAGAAGGTGATGTGGCCCAGAGAGACTCAGGTATATCTGTTGGGATTTCAAAAGTGGGAGATCCCTGTATCTCATGACTATCTGAAAGGAGCACAGGGAGCAAAGTTAAGGATTCCTCAGGCAATTCCAGTGACATAGAACCATCTGGAGAGCAATTTATTGTGGCTCTTAGCTTGCATAAAAGATCTCTCCCCAGCAGGTTTATAGGGGAGCCAGGCATCAATAGGAAGGAGTGCTCCACATTTAGGGGCCTTACAGCTACTGTTCTAGGGGAGAGCTTTGGTACCATTTGGGGTTTTCCTGATACTCCCACTACACTTATTGCTCCTATGGAATTGCAATATGGGTCTGGTGTACTCTTCAATACAGATCTGGAAGCTCCAGTGTCCACAAGACAGTTATAATAGGTATTACCAACCTTTAATGTTACATAAGGCTCTTCAGTATGGGGGGGGGCAGTAGATGGGGACAACAGGTAGTAAGGCATCAGGGTCTTGAAAATCAAAGGTTGTATCCTTTGATCCCTGTGCCTCAACCCCCCCGTACACCTTCATAATCTTTGGGTGGGCCCATGGGCTCCTCCTTGAGGGGCAGTAGCACCCTGGGCAGTTCGGGGCCAAGCTCCACTCAAGATATACTGCTCTGGAGTCATTTGGTATGAGTTATCAATTGCCTGATCCATATATCTAGATTTGTTACTAGTCCTAACGTCACAATCCCTGAAATCATTGTTTCCATAATCATTATTATTTCTATAATTTCTATAATCATTATCTCTATAATTTCTATAATCGTTATTTCTATAATTGTTATTATTTCTATAATTATAATTATTTCTAAAGTTGTAATTTCTGAAGTTATTATTTCTAGATGCCTGATTCCAAGTCCTACAGTTCATCAATATATGACTCCTTCTTCCACAAAATTGGCATATAAGGGGCTGAAATTTAGATTCATGGAGAGGGCAATTGCCATTGGTTTAGTAGCAGAATCTTGTAGTCGTTTTTCAGCTCTATCGCTTACAACAGAGTCAATCAAGGAGTCTAGTCTCTTATTAAACATGTCCATATTCTTTTTAAATATGTCCAATAAACTATTACACTCTTCCTGTTTCTCTTTATGGTTGTTAAAGACATAAACAGCAGTTCTCCTTAACTCATCAAGGTCCATTTCGGGCCATGTAGGGCAATTTGTTTTAAAATGATCTACAATCTCTTTACGAGAGTTATGGACAAATTGTTCCTTTATTTGCCTTACATCCTTTTCAACAGAAAGGTCAAGTTCCATGTATCTATTTCCCAGTTCAATGATCCTGACCATGAATTGGGAGGATGCCTCATCATCAGATTGTGTAATGCTTTTAAATTTGGGCCAGGCCTGAGGTTTCTCAGCACATGCTCACATTGCTTTTAGAAGGGCACCCCTAGCAAGACGTAAGTCTGAGCAGTCTTTGCGATTGTTATACTGCCAGTTAGGATCTTCAGATGGCCAGCGTACTGTATTATGTCCTTGGGGTTTGTTAGCATAGGCGAGAATTTTAGTCCTCTCCCATTCTGTTAGGAGAGTCTGGAGCAATTTTTCTGTGTCTTTATATGTGGGCTCATAATCATAGAAAATATCCTCAAATTTTTTTATTACTGTTAAAGGTTCTTCCGTGAAGGATGGGCAATTTTCTTTGAAATCTTTTATGTCCTGGCTTGTGAAAGGCTTATATTGTTTCAATGTGACCACATCCCCATTGGGTACTATTGTGGACACTTCCTGTAAGGGAAAAAGGCCTGCACAGGAATCATTTACTGACTGTGGGTAGGCCATGTTAGCCAGAAGTTGCAGAGCATGAGCAAATTGGTTTAGAGTGCGAGAAAAGAGTTTCTGTACCTGAGATATAGTAGAGGAACCTGATATTCCTATGTTAGAGGAAACAGGTATGCAAAAATCAGGCCTGTTTTGGGAAGAATTCTCTTCTTTCATTTTAGCTTGTAAGTAATACACTATCTGGTTCATTTGAACTTGCAGATTGGCTTGCATTCTCTTCATTTGTGACCATCCAACCCAGAATAGAAATAAAACTACAAGCCACATAGAAACAAGGAGGTAATCAAGACCTCTATAAGTTCCTAATTGGGCAAAAACTGCAAAGGTTTCTTGTACGGTGGCATTTATACTGCTGAGCATTGTGATAACACACACACACACACAAAAAGGAGATTAAAGGGAAGTGGAAAACAGAATAAGTTTTAATGCATATATTGATTTGTTTATTTAATTTGGGGTTAGGGGCAAACTAAAGGGTATTGTATATTATTATTATTATTTTTAATAGTTTTGTTTTAAGAAATTAATTATAATTTATTCATGTTTATCAAATATTATAATTTGTTTATAGTATATAGTTTATACTTGTATTAAATTTGTAAAAAAAATTTTTATATTAATTAAAAAATTTTTTTTAATTAAAAAAGAATTTTTAATGCCTTTATTTATATATATACTTATTTGGTGTTGTTGTTCAGCAGGAAGAAGGGGATAGAAAACATAGAAAAGGGGGAAAATGCATTTTTTTTATTTTTTTTTTAAATTTTTTTTATTGACCTCTAGTGGCCAAATAGTCACACTACAGTACAGAAGGGTAGGAGTGGCAAGCAAGGCACGTGACTATGTTTGCCAGAAACCAAAATGGAGGATGTGGCTACAAAGCAGGGCAGATTCGCTTTAAAGCTTTCACAGTCAGAAGCTGGGGGTTGAAGTAATTATCTTGCTTATTTTTAAACCCCAGTTGGGCAGGGAAGCCAGAAAGCAGGCTGGGGTGGATGAAAAAAGGTCAGGACCTCCCCACACCCAGGCAAAAAGCCCAGTAGAAGTTAGGGGTGTTTGTAAGATAAAAGGGGCTAGAGGCTGTGGGGCGTTTTGAAACTTACCAGTCACAGGCTGGAGGGTCTTCAGAGGGTCTATAAGGCAGGAAAACGCAATGGTAAATAACACAGCTTAAGTCTGGTGGGGCTGCCGCTTGTGGGTGAAAACAAAACCCCGCTCAGCCAGGCAGTCAAAATAAACTAAAAGGAGTATAAATTTAGTTTGATGTATGGATCCAGTGAGCAGAACTGGGAAAAATGTTAGAAGTTGGAGAGGCAAAACAGTTCTATTATAATTAAAATAAAATTAAAAAACAAAAAACAATAACAAAAACTTCCTTACATTTAGAATGGCACAAAATTACAGAATCAATTTTTACCTCATTAAAGTCAAAAGTCAAGAAATCAAATTTGAAAGGCAAAATAGTGGGGTAAATAGAGTTCTAAACATGGAGTCAGGAATACCTGCATTCAAATCCCTCTTGATACTTGTTAGTTGTGTGAACCTAATTGAGCGAATTACTTACCCTCTTTCAGATTCAATTTTCTCATGTTAAAATGAGAATAATAGTGGCACCTTCCACAAGGGTTGTTATGAGGCTCCAGAAAGATAATGTATTCAGGTTGTATTATATTGGCTTTCAAGAATCCCCTTTGTTGTTTAGTTCAAGTTCAATCATTTCTGACTATGTGTGACCCCATTTGGGATTTTCATGGCAGAGATACTAGAGTGGTTTTTCCATTTCCTTCTCTCCCTCATTTTGCATATGAGGAAACTGAGATAAACCGAGTTAAGTGACTTCCCTAGACTAAGACAGCTTGTAAGTGTCTGAACCCAGATTTGAACTTAGGATAAGGAGTCTTCCTGACTTTAGGCTTGGAACTCTATCTACTATTTCACCTCGATGATGAGAACCCCTAATTTAACTTAAAGATGATGAAACCAAGACTCAAAGGATATATACGAATATTGAAAGTCACAAAACAAGTATGTGTCAAAATGAAAATTTCAATCCAGGTCTGTTCATTCCAAACTCTTTCTACTATATCAGATTTCCTCTCTTATGAATTTGTGCATACCCCATTCCTCAAAAAAACATTCCCAACTACATCCTTTTTTGGATACTTTACCTCTTTCAAGATCAATCTCAGGTACTACTTCCTTCATGAAAAGACTCTCATTCCCATCCTCCAGTTAGCAATAATTCCTCCTATACTGTCCAAATTGCTCATGTCTTTCACTTTTGTTTCTTATAAACACTTCATAATTTCACTTCCATTGTCATTATCAGGGTGACTATACTACCAGCCTTGTAGATTTAACTAACTTTCATCTTTGCCTCCCAAATACATGGCTCAGTAGTTCACATACAGTAGACTAAATTAATAGGCAATGAATGGAATTCATAGAAAAAAAATTCTGAAAAGATAGCCATGGTAAAGTAATAGTCCATAGTGTAGATTAACAGAAATATGTTGGCCTTTTGCTAAGAGACAACTGGGTTCAAATCTTACTTCTAATATTTATTAGATATTTTACCTTCGGCCAGTTCCCTAATCTCTTAAGTTTCAATAAAAATAACTATAGTACCTGTTTCATGGAACTGTTCTAAAGATTAAACAAGATAATATATGCAAAACACTTTTCTAATCTCAAAATTCTATATAGGTTTCAGTTATCATTATCATTAAGGAGCAATATAGTTTAGTGAAACAATCTGTCTAAGCATTAGTGGAGATTTCCATGTTTCCCCTTGAAAAACCTATATCATAGGTGACAGTCCTCAAATCTGCACTTGTTGTGCCTGATGGCTGAGCCCCGAGCCTCCCACTGGGATCAATTAGAAACCAATTTTTGAGAGGATAAGCTGTAAAAAGTTAAGAACATCGAAGTCTTTGGGTGGCTTCTGCTGAGTTCTATTTGCAGTGTTGTCTCAATAACTTTGCCTGGATTTATTTGGCCTTCTGGCAGTATCTATTATACCAGGAGATAGGATGTCCAGTTGCCTGATAAATCAGACTCAGGGTAGTCAAGGCTAGTTTCAGACTTTCTATATTCTCTTCATATGTGAATCAAAGGTAAAAGCACTCGATTATCACAGTGTGTCAGTATGGTTACCAAATGTGTCTGAACTCTGGTAGTTAATCACTGAAATACAGAGACCATAATTCTATCTTAAACTTCCTATTCTCCTTGTCTGATTCTTATAGTTGAGTGTCCAACAAGGCCTAAAGATCGAAATGCTGAAGGCCTGAGCAAAGTTTGGGAGGAAATGATCAGTGATTTTTTTTTTACTATATACCTTCATTTCTGAATATATCTCAATCCTCTCACCTTCCCAAATTTTTCATCCTTTGGAACAAAATTATTTTTAAAGAGAACCACAAAAAAGTTTAAACATTAATATATAAATTGCATCTGACTATATTTAACATTCCATACTAATTGTCCCCCACATCTACTCACAAAGGGAAAAGGTACGTGAAATCATCAAATCAGGTTCAAATCAGAATATTCATAGATGGCTGATTAAAAATAGCCAATAGTTATAACTCTACAGATAGAACTTTAAGTAAAATTTCCTAGATTCATCATTTGTGCAGTTATTTAGCATTACTAGATCATAATGCCCTCCTCTTTGATTCAGAAGGTTTTCCCTGGGGAAAAACTCCAAAGGAAACTTACTTTCCTAATTTAGACTATCCATGAATTAGATTTAGCAGACACATTTAAAGTTCTTGAATTTTGCTACAAAAATATTATGCATCTTGTAGATACTAGGAAAACATGAAACTTTCTAAGTAAATTAGTTCCTGACTCAAGGAATTTGTTTGATCATTAACAGCTTACAGTGATATCTACTTTAAAGTTACTAGGTGCTAGACATATATTTTCTGATCTGAGGTACACAATAATAAGGCACGATAGTCTTTATGTATTTTATCCTGAAATTATAGGTGAGAAAATTTAAAGCACAGAAAAGATATGACTCTTCTAATATCACTCAGCTAATAAATATCAGAATCATGACTTTAATTTTGGCCTTTTATATCCATAGCTTTTGCTGTAGCAGGAAGGACATACAGATTGACATTGACAAACACTAGTGTGTTTTTGTTAATAGTTTAGATATGGTTTAATATGATATTAATAGTATAGATAGATATTAATAGTTTAGAAAAGTTGGAAAACGTTTTCTTATTCTATTAGACAGTATAAAAGCTGAACATTGTTGATTAAGATTAATGTTACCCAAAATAAATCATTGTTGTTTCTCTACAAATGACTTTGCTGGTACAGCAATTCTTTGTTGCTATTATCCCAATTTCCCTTTGTCCTAACAAGTCAGAACCCCACAATGTAGCTACATTTCCTCTTAGAACACTATGGGTAACTTCTATGAGTTTTGAATTTCTTTCCTAATACTGTATTTCTTAGGCCTCCATCACTTTGTTTCCCATGACTATGAGTGATATCATTTAGTCAGCCTGACTTAGTTTTTAGAAAAGATGCTATAGTTGAATTAAAAAAAAAATCCTCTCTCACAATTTGTTATACATCATACCACAAATATATACAGAGCTCAGGAAAGTGGGCTCAAGCTTAGAAAATATTGTGCTTGGTAATGGGGTAATATAGCTCCTATAAATCTATTAATCCTTTCTTGGGGCAGTCCAAAATTTTCCCTTAAGCATACTATAGCTTCTTAGCTGTGGAATCTTGAAGCTGTCATTCAACCAATTAAGAATAAACATTTGATAAGCACCCATTATGTTCTAGGCTAAGTACTAAGTGGTAGAGATAAAAAGAAAAAGAGGCAGAAGACAGTCCTTGACCTCAAGGAGCTTAACATTTAATGGGGAGCCAATATGCCCCCCCAAAATATACAAACAAGATATACATGGGAAATCATTAACAAAGGGAGATCTCTAGAATTGAGAGAGATTGGTGAAATGTTGTTGTAGAAAGTCAGATTTTTAGATGAGATTCAAAGGAAGTCAGGGAAGACAGTAGCTGGAGCAGAGGAGAAAGAACTTTCTAAGCACAGGTGACAAACAGAGAAAATGTCCATAGCTAACAAAGTATCTTGTCCTTGGAATACTCAGGAGGCCATGGCCATATTTTGGGGAGTAAGATGTAAGTAGACTGCCAAGGTAGGGAATTCTAGATTATTAAGGCATTTGAATGTGAAATAAAGTATTTTGCACTTGCTCCAGGAGGCAATAGGAAGCAATGGAGTTGTTTGAATGGTGGACAGAGACTGTGAAATGATCATATTTGCAATTTAAGAAAATCACTCTAGTGGCTAAATGGAGGACAGATTGTAGAAGAGAGAAACTTGAGGCAGGAAGATATACTAGGAGGCTATTGCAATAATCAAGGCATAAGTTAGAGGGGTAGCAGTGTCAGGGGAGAAAAGGAGATGCATTTCAGAGATATTATAAAGGTAAAATAATTAGTCTTTGGCTACAACTTGGAAATGGGGATGAGAGATAATGAAAAGTGGTGTCATAAAAACCTAGAGAGAAGACAGTATCAAAGAGGAGAGATTGATCAATATTGTCCAAGGATACTGAGTGGTGCAGGACAATGAGAACAGAGAAGATATGATTGAATTTGACAACCAAGAGATCATTGGAAAGAATAGTTTTGAAATGTGGTTTTAAGCCATAATGTAAGGGGATAAGAAGAGAATAAAAAGAGAGAAAATGGAGGCATCTGTTATAAAAGCTTTTTTTGAGGAATTTGGCTATAAAATGCAGAAAAGATATAGTAAGACATCAGGTTTGGAAAAAGAAAAAAGGTTGTGTGTGTGTGTGTGTGTGTGTGTGTGTGTGTTGTGTGCTTTTGTTTTCTAGAGAGGATTGACATGGGCATATTTCTAGCCAGTAAAAAATGAACCAGTGGAAAGGAGAGAGATTGAAAAGGAGTAACAGAGTGGGAATGACAGAGGGGGTAATTTGTTGGAGGATATGGGATACAATGGGAAAAATTTGGAGAAGTGGAAGAACTCGCTTTAGTAAAAAGCAAGGGCACTTTATCGTGAAATGGGAGTGAGGGAGGATAGAATGGTATAAAGTGCCTGAGTAATAATAGAGGGAGAAGACAGGAGAGGTAAGGAGCTCATGATAAAAAGCCTAATTTTTTTCTGTGAAATATGAAGCAAGATTCTTAGTTGAAAGAGCAGGGGAGGGAGAGCCAGGGGAGGTTTGAAAAGAGATAAGAAGATTTAGAAGTACTGTTGTGAAAAGTATGGTAGGAAGTTGACAACAGGGGTACTGTAGGATTGCCCAGAACCAGTGAAAGTGCAGCTGAGATTATTTAATATAATTTTTTGTAGATTTAGTCAGAATGATAATGCAATTTTCTCCACCTTTGTTCAGTAGCACAAATATACTCAAAGGCAAAGTCTGTTGGGAATGTTCCAAGACTGAGTTTTGGGTGGTCGTATTCAGCATTATGATTAGGGGCATAGGGATTCAAAAGAGGAGGACAGTGTAGGGTTGAATTGGTTCAACTAAAGCATCAAGACGGGGAAAAGAATAAAGAGTGGCTAATGCTGGAGAGATGGCCTGGTGGGAATGAAGTCAATGGATTGGATATTGTGGTATAGATAAAAAGTAGATTTCTCTAAGGTAAAGCAGAGGGAGAAGTGAAAAAAAACCACAGTAGATTATGATCAGAATTAATGAATATAAAAGTGGTACCTTTGTAAGTGATGGCAAGATTTAAGGTATTCCCATCTTTGTGTGTGGCTAATGTGGTATGGAACCATTGTTCATAGTAGGTCAGTAAGTTGAGACAAAGAGTGGCCAGGGTATTTGAGGAAGAATCAGATATATGGCTTGAAGTTCCCTTGTATGAGAGCAGGAGTTGGGGAGGAGAGAAAATATTGCAAGTCAGCTGTTATTGGCTCCTAATACAGACAATGCCATTTATTATTGCTATCCCAAGGACACTACATGGGTTTGGGGGTTGGGAAGAGTCTTTGAATGTATTAAAGCTTGAAAAATACTACCTAATCAAAGGAGGGGGAAGAATCATACACAGCTGAGATGCTCACCTCTTTGGATCTTCTAGCTATTCTTTTTCTGGGGTTTAGTTGAGAGTATTCCTTCCTAAGGTCCTGGGAACTGAACAAGTCTGATTCTTTATAGAAGATCCACAGGTTATAACCAAATCCCTCAACCAGTTGGAATAGATTTCCTTAGCAATAATACATTCACTGCTTTTCAAGGACTTTTCATATTTCATTTATTTTTTTTTTAGTTTACATATTTACTTTCTCTATATGTTAAGGAATCTGTGAGTAGTGTTATGTGATTTCCTTTAAGATGGCGGGGTAATTAATTAATTCACTGCCCCCTCTCCACTTCTCTTATAGAGAATCTAGATGAGAAAAGAAGCCCAAATTCATGGGAATTAAGAATTTTTTTCAATGACAGGTTTTTAATTAAGAAATGATGCTCAAATTCAAACAGTTTTGCAGATCAAGGCCTTATAACTTTCTCAGTTCCAATGCATTTCAGCACATTCCAGATTTTTTTTAGTCATTGAGAAGGACATTCAACTACACCTTGAGAGTATGCAAACCTGGAAGGAAGAATATGTTTACCTTTAGGCAGAAATTTTTGGAATCAGTAATTACCAAATTACCAAATCAAAAGTAGGTTTAGAAAAGTCTAACGCATAATAATGATGTTAATGGTGTTGATGATGACATAATAATGAAGTACTTGAAAAGTATTTTATTACTTTTGAGCTTCACAACAACCTTTTGAAGATGGCACCATTATTATGTCTATTTTATAGAAGAGGAAATGGAGTAAGCTATTTTACATATTAGATATATGTATGGGTATATGTGTGTATAAATGAATATATGCATAAATGTCATTGATTAAAAGAATACAGTTGCACATATATGCATGTAGTTATTGACAAGAGGTGCTATTGTTACATACACTTGTATTTTGTTATCATTTTCTCAATGTTAGTATTGTCATATGAAAAAAAAATTACCTATCTTATCTATGGATTAGAGAAAAGTTCATGAGCAAACAAAAAATAAGGAGAAGCATAGAAAATGAAATGTAAAAAATAGTTATATAAAATTAAAAACTATTTGCATAAATAAAGCTAAAATCAAAAGGGAAATGATTTACTGAGGGAAAAAAATCTGGGCAGCAATTTGCTCTTAAGGTCATATTTCCAAGATATATAAGGAACTGATTCAAATTTATAAGACAAAGAACTATTTCCTAATTGATAAATGGTCTCAAGATATGAACAGATAATTCATGAAGGAAGAAACCCAATCTATCTATGTTTATATGAAAAAAATATTCCAGATCATTCCTAGAGAAATGAAAATTATTACAATTTTGAGATTCTACCATATTTTAATCAGGATAGCAATAGTGAAAAAAATGAAAATGCTAAAAGCTAGAGGGGCTGTGGGGAAACAAGCATTATTGATGCACTGTGTGGAGCTGCGGAAAGGGTATAAACATTCTGGAATTCAGTTTGTTCTTATATGCAGTCACTAAATAGTGAATTGATCATTACTATGTCTACATCCAAAATATATTTTAAAAAAAAAAGAGGAAAAAGTGTTTTATGTACAAGAAATATTTATAATAGACCCTTTTGTAGTAAAAAAAATAAAACTGGAAACTAAGAGGATGTCTAATAGTTGAGGAATGGCTGAATATGTTATGGCATATAATTATGATGGAATTCTATTGTGCTATAAAAATGAGGAATTAAATTGTTTCAAAAGATCGTAGAAACTTATATGAACTGATACAGAATGAAGTAAGCAGAGACAGAAAATAAATTCAAACTAAAACACCAATATTATAAAAATGAATAAGTTTGAAGAATTTTATAAACTGAGGAAGAAATCAGAAATACTAGTATGAGTAGCAGAACCAGAAGAAAAATTAATGACAACACTATTAAAAAAACAACAAAAAACTTTGAAAGTTGTAAGAACTACATAATGACAATTCATGATTTGAGAAGATGTTGATGAAATGAGTTATCTATTTCAGAGAGGTGTTGGAGAATGGGGCATATATATATATGCATATATATATACATATATACATATACACATATATTTGTGTGTACATGCAGTTATTTATATAATACATACAAGCATGTATTTGTACACATGTATATGCATATATGTCTACTTACACAGTGCTTGGTGAAAAATGTTTTACTTCAATATTTGTTATAATGTATTTACTTTTTTCCCCTTTTTTCTTTTTTCAATTAGTTATAAGGAGAGAAAATAGATTTTTTGTAATTTTTTTCAAATAGAGAGGTTAGGTTACATACAAATATGAAATATTTTGTATGTCCCTCAAAAGATGTCACTGTATTATTAATTTTATTTATTTGGCTATAACTCTCCTGAACCAGAGTAATATCCAGGTATTTGAAATTTTACAGCAAAACATATACATAAAGCTGAAAACCATGAACTTTTAAAATTCTCTTACCAGATCAATCTCATGACCAATAAACAGGCTATTTTTGAACTCAGTGAATTAATTATTAGCCAAATAATAAAATTATTCTGTGTGAATTAAAGTGATATTTTTGGTGATGAACCTTTCATTTTTGTCCTTATACTAACTTTTTGAGACTATCACCACTTATATATATATATATATATATATATATATATATATTTATGGTCATTAAACACTTATGCACCCATATTTATATCATTTTTCCAGTAAGGTACAAAGAATGCACCCATATTTATATCATTTTTCCAGTATGGTACAAAGAAGATTGAGATGGGAATCAGAAAATTGAATTTCTAGGTTCGGTTTTTTTATTAATCTGCTTTGAAACTACAGGCATTCACTTAGCATCCCTAAGTCTCAAAGCACTTATCTATAAAATAAAAGAAATTTGAATTGCATGATTTCTAAGATCAGATGCATATTTGCGTATAATTCAATGCTTTTCACAATAACACCAATTTGAAAAAGGCAGGGATTTGGTCTTTGTCCCATTTCCATCGCATAGGTGTTATATAACCACTCACGTCTAATATATGAGCCGTCTTTGTATTCCATAAAATAACAACTAACATTTACATAATAAACTATTGTTCATAAAGAACTTTCACTTCAAAAACTCTGGATTTCAGATATTACAAAATATTATCATTTTTCTAATAAGGAAATTGAGGCCAAAACATATTTTGTGACTTGCCCAACATCTCACAGCCAGCAAGTGGTAAAGGTAGGGCTTAGATTTAAGTTTTCTACTTCATCCTCTGTTCCCTTTCTTTTTCTTTCTTCTTTCTCAGATGAGCTAACCATTAAGTTTTTAATGCATACCTCCTGAGGAAGGGAATCGACATGGGGAGGAAGAATTTATAAATCAGGAAAGAGAAAAATGACATGATGTTTGAGTTATGTAAAAAGAATTGCAGAAAATGGCCAGGTTTGGAGTTGAAAGAGGCTGAATGTCTGAGAAAATCAGGTCATGGCACTCTCTATGAGCTAGAGAGCCAGGGGCATTTTTATTTAGAATGTTAGTGGAATGACACAGAATGTAGTTTGACATGAATTAGAGCATAGGATCTAGTGAAATCATACAAAAAAACCTAAGTAAAATAATAACTTTGATCTCTAAATGTCCAAGTGAGATATTAGAAGGGCCATAGCTTACAATAAAAATAGAATCAGAGAGGAACAAGAATGAAAACAAGATTTCATAGTAATAGCAGCAACACATTTCCATAACTAATCTTTCAGGAGGACCATGAGGATGATAGAACAGGTAAGTTTATTCCTTGCCCTTTTTTTTTTTCCTTCCATATTCAGATATCCAGTCTTCTAAACATCCATGAGATCTAAATCTACTCAGACTATCTCATACAGCTTTATATTCATCATAATGACCTGAAATGGGCAGATGCATTTGAATTATATTCAATGGAAGATTTGATAGCAATTTATAGAGTATCCAGCCATGAAGTCCTCATTTTGATGAGGCAACCTATTTTGAACTATTTCTCAATATATCTAATTCTCCCTTAACTTATGAGACTGAGGAATTATGTATGTACTGTGAACACTTTTAGAAATATAATTCTAACCATGTATGCAAACTCATGTAGATTATACACGACCATGTTCAAGAAATATAGCTTACTACAAGCCATTCTCAATGGAGGAGCCTTTAATAAATGCTGATCATTTGAGACTACACATAAAAATGTACCTCTCCCCTAATGTTTGCCCTTAGCATCTCCATGGGCTACCAGTTCTGTGACCACCACCAATTATTGTTCATGCCATTAATAGTCAAGTCAATTGTACCAGAGGAGTTTTGCTCAGGCTAACTTATCAAGAAAACAGAGAAAATGCTTAAAGGAAAGGAGTTTTTGGTTATATCCTGGCATACTGGAAAATCTGTGTATTTAGAACCTGGGGATCTGAGTTCAAGTCCTGCCACTACCACTTATTACCTGTACTAGCCTGGAAAAATCACTCACCTCTTTAGGTGTCAGTTTCCTCATCTATAAAATTAAGGTGTTGGACAAGAGGATATCTAAGTTCCTATTGAATAATAAATCCCTGATGCTTAGATGCCAACTTTGTAATGCATAGAGGTGGAGTGCATGCAATTTCCTTGTATTTTGTAGGGAACAAAGAGGGTAGGGATTTTAAAAAACTCTTTGAGGAATCTAGAAACCTTAATTCAATTATTTTATAGACTTTTTCTATACATATGAGGAATTAATTCAGTTAACTTGACAAAGCATAAACTAGCACAGTGCTTGGAACATCCTAATGCAGATTTAGTGAGTCTGACTTCAAATGTTGATTTGCTTTCCTTGTCCACATATCCTTCTTCCCTTCCCTTGAGCAGACAAAACAAGAGTGAACTGCAATGTACAAAAAGAGAATGAGTTTTACATGACATTGATGTTTCTAAGAACACAGTTTCAAGCTTGTCTTTCACAGACTCATATTATCTCAAAAGACTTAGCTGGATCAGGAGTCAAGATAAGATTCAGCAAATAGATTATGTCTAGAGAGCAAGCTCTGGAAACATTTTAAAATCTTGTTTCAAATCATCTCAGAACATTTTCTTCTCCTACTCTACTCAATTCCAACAGTTTCTTTGGGAAAAAAAAAAACAACGAAAAGCAAAACAAATACTTATTTTTGAAAGATCAAATCTTGTAATCGCAAAAAAAGTCACTATTTTGCTTTGTTTTCCTCCTTGTCTTGTCTTACAAATACAGAGAACTGGAAATATAAAGAATGTGCCTCTGAGCTGGACTTTTTTTAAAAGGTTATATATTAAATCAACCCTTGTTAGTGTTCCATCCCTATGCCATGTAATGAGGGATGATGAAGGGCTCTGTTTCTATTGACCATTTTAGTTGCACAAACATTAATTATCTTCAGGAAAGTGTCTTTAAACTGCTGCCTTGGATTATTTAATTAACATCCAATGAGGTTACTTCTATTCAGAAAATGATATTTGAGGCAGATATAGTTAGAAGGCTTCTTTTATTTAGATATTTACCATCACTACCTCTGAACAGGCCTCTGAACAAAGAGACCACTGTTGATTATTCCTCTTGAAAATGTAAATTAAAAGTTTACATACTAGCTTATTNTATATATATATATATATATATATATATATATATTTATGGTCATTAAACACTTATGCACCCATATTTATATCATTTTTCCAGTAAGGTACAAAGAATGCACCCATATTTATATCATTTTTCCAGTATGGTACAAAGAAGATTGAGATGGGAATCAGAAAATTGAATTTCTAGGTTCGGTTTTTTTATTAATCTGCTTTGAAACTACAGGCATTCACTTAGCATCCCTAAGTCTCAAAGCACTTATCTATAAAATAAAAGAAATTTGAATTGCATGATTTCTAAGATCAGATGCATATTTGCGTATAATTCAATGCTTTTCACAATAACACCAATTTGAAAAAGGCAGGGATTTGGTCTTTGTCCCATTTCCATCACATAGGTGTTATATAACCACTCACGTCTAATATATGAGCCGTCTTTGTATTCCATAAAATAACAACTAACATTTACATAATAAACTATTGTTCATAAAGAACTTTCACTTCAAAAACTCTGGATTTCAGATATTACAAAATATTATCATTTTTCTAATAAGGAAATTGAGGCCAAAACATATTTTGTGACTTGCCCAACATCTCACAGCCAGCAAGTGGTAAAGGTAGGGCTTAGATTTAAGTTTTCTACTTCATCCTCTGTTCCCTTTCTTTTTCTTTCTTCTTTCTCAGATGAGCTAACCATTAAGTTTTTAATGCATACCTCCTGAGGAAGGGAATTGACATGGGGAGGAAGAATTTATAAATCAGGAAAGAGAAAAATGACATGAGGTTTGAGTTATGTAAAAAGAATTGCAGAAAATGGCCAGGTTTGGAGTTGAAAGAGGCTGAATGTCTGAGAAAATCAGGTCATGGCACTCTCTATGAGCTAGAGAGCCAGGGGCATTTTTATTTAGAATATTAGTGGAATGACACAGAATGTAGTTTGACATGAATTAGAGCATAGGATCTAGTGAAATCATACAAAAAAAAACCTAAGTAAAATAATAACTTTGATCTCTAAATGTCCAAGTGAGATATTAGAAGGGCCATAGCTTACAATAAAAATAGAATCAGAGAGGAACAAGAATGAAAACAAGATTTCATAGTAATAGCAGCAACACATTTCCATAACTAATCTTTCAGGAGGACCATGAGGATGATAGAACAGGTAAGGTTATTCCTTGCCCTTTTTATTTTTCCTCCCATATTCAGATATCCAGTCTTCTAAACATCCATGAGATCTAAATCTACTCAGACTATCTCATACAGCTTTATATTCATCATAATGACCTGAAATGGGCAGATGCATTTGAATTATATTCAATGGAAGATTTGATAGCAATTTATAAAGTATCCAGCCATGAAGTCCTCATTTTGAGGAGGCAACCTATTTTGAACTATTTCTCAATATATCTAATTCTCCCTTAACTTATGAGGCTGAGGAATTATGTATGTACTGTGAACACTTTTAGAAATATAATTCTAACCATGTATGCAAACTCACGTAGATTATACACTACCATGTTCAAGAAATATAGCTTACTACAAGCCATTCTCAATGGAGGAGCCTTTAATAAATGCTGATCATTTGAGACTACACATAAAAATGTACCTCTCCCCTAATGTTTGCCCTTAGCATCTCCATGGGCTACCAGTTCTGTGACCACCACCAATTATTGTTCATGCCATTAATAGTCAAGTCAATTGTACCAGAGGAGTTTTGCTCAGGCTAACTTATCAAGAAAACAGAGAAAATGCTTAAAGGAAAGGAGTTTTGGTTATATCCTGGCATACTGGAAAATCTGTGTATTTAGAACCTGGGGATCTGAGTTCAAGTCCTGCCACTACCACTTATTACCTGTACTAGCCTGGAAAAATCACTCACCTCTTTAGGTGTCAGTTTCCTCATCTATAAAATTAAGGTGTTGGACAAGAGGATATCTAAGTTCCTATTGAATAATAAATCCCTGATGCTTAGATGCCAACTTTGTAATGCATAGAGGTGGAGTGCATGCAATTTCCTTGTATTATGTAGGGAACAAAGAGGGTAGGGATTTTAAAAAACTCTTTGAGGAATCTAGAAACCTTAATTCAATTATTTTATAGACTTTTTCTATACATATGAGTAATTAATTCAGTTAACTTGACAAAGCATAAACTAGCACAGTGCTTGGAACATCCTAATGCAGATTTAGTGAGAGTCTGACTTCAAATGTTGATTTGCTTTCCTTGTCCACATATCCTTCTTCCCTTCCCTTGAGCAGACAAAACAAGAGTGAACTGCAATGTACAAAAAGAGAATGAGTTTTACATGACATTGATGTTTCTAAGAACACAGTTTCAAGCTTGTCTTTCACAGACTCATATTATCTCAAAAGACTTAGCTGGATCAGGAGTCAAGATAAGATTCAGCAAATAGATTATGTCTAGAGAGCAAGCTCTGGAAACATTTTAAAATCTTGTTTCAAATCATCTCAGAACATTTTCTTCTCCTACTCTACTCAATTCCAACAGTTTCTTTGGGAAAAAAAACAACAAAAAGCAAAACAAATACTTATTTTTGAAAGATCAAATCTTGTAATCACAAAAAAAAGTCACTATTTTGCTTTGTTTTCCTCCTTGTCTTGTCTTACAAATACAGAGAACTGGAAATATAAAGAATGTGCCTCTGAGCTGGACTTTTTTTAAAAGGTTATATATTAAATCAACCCTTGTTAGTGTTCCATTCCTATGCCATGTAATGAGGGATGATGAAGGGCTCTGTTTCTATTGACCATTTTAGTTGCACAAACATTAATTATCTTCAGGAAAGTGTCTTTAAACTGCTGCCTTGGATTATTTAATTAACATCCAATGAGGTTACTTCTATTCAGAAAATAATATTTGAGGCAGATATAGTTAGAAGGCTTCTTTTATTTAGATATTTACCATCACTACCTCTGAACAGGCCTCTGAACAAAGAGACCACTGTTGATTATTCCTCTTGAAAATGTAAATTAAAAGTTTACATACTAGCTTATTTTATCAGTCAGTATTCTTAGCCAGAAAACCAGCTTCACATGGGGTTGAGAAAAGATGGAGGGTTATTTATTCTAATACAAATCATAGAATATTTCCTGCTCTGATGAAAGTTTCATTTTAATGAGAAATGACATCACCTTTTAAATTATGCGTGTGTGCTCATTGTGTCCTTCTGTTGTTAGCAGTAATATAACTAGAGTTGCTTTGGGGTAATCACAGGTACATGAAGATATCTAATGATTAATGTCTTAAAATATCAGCACTGTCCAGACAGGGATGTGTGATAACATCATTGCAGCTGTCTGGGTATATCCAGTGAATATTATGATGGGGTATATTTGGGCTGAAGTGCTAGAGGAGTTAGAATTTTTTTTTGTTCCAGTCCTAATATTTAATCTGAATATTCCATTTGCATGTTATAGAAATTCTTGAATGTTTTGGTGGGAAATAATCTTTCAAATCAAATAGAATTAACAATTAGTAAGGTCCTACCTATTCTAGATTCTCATAGTTTTATTTAAGGAGCCAGACTTCTAGGGAGTTTAAGTGACTTAACCATTTCACACAGGTACCCAAATTTGCTGGTGCCAGAGCCAAATTCTTTGATCTGGGTCCAAATTCTGTCTCAGATACTTGTTAGCCATGTGAACCAAAGTGAACTAATTAAGCTCCCTGGTCTTGAATTCATACATCTATAAAGTGGTGTCCTCACAGGTTGTCAATCAGGATCATTTTGTCAGGCAGAATGGTGCAGTGGAAAGAGTAGTGGGTTTGGAATTAGATGACAAAGATTCCAGTTATTACTCTACCAGTTACTACTTGTGTCACAATGGGAAATTCCCTTAACCACTTTGATCTTCAGTTTCCTCATTTGTAAAAATGAGGACAATGGACTAGAAAATCTATGAAGTTCTATTCATTTCTAAATACATCTTAACTCTTTGTAAACTTCAAAGCACCATATACATAGCAACTATTATTAACTAGCAAAGATGAATGGACAAGTCAATTTCTTCCATTTTATAAAAAGATAAATGGAAAAAGATAGGGATTTGGGACCATGATTTTGTGATAGAACTGCAGGATATCTGGGGTTTATTCAGGAAAGCAAAGTGTATATGAAAGGTTTTGAGCCCTTATTTAAAGGAAGAGATGGGTCTTATTTTAAGACTTCTGCCAGCATCACTGACCTGACCAGTATACTTAAATTAGGCACAAAAATACTTTTATCAGCTTATGTGCCTTATCTCCTTCTTCAGAAAATATAGTCATTTGGAGTTGGACTACCTAAGCAAGAGTAAAAGAATCTAACAGTTAGCAAAAGAAGGAATGCAAGAGAAAAACTAGGTGGAGACTGAGATTTAGGAAAATAGAGAACTCATAGGTAAGGTAGAACTAGCTATAGTATAAGGATAGTCACTAATTAACTCCAGCAGAGTAAAATTATGGTCCAATAAAGTAATTTCTGGTGACAATGAGTGATAGGTATGAAAAATGATTTTAGACTGTAGTATCTAACTTAAGAATTTGGAGAGATTAAAATTCTAGGACTTGGAAGTTAATAATTATTGTGTGTTCTATAACTCAGATGTGGACAATACATTCTGATGGAAACAGAGATGAACAGGAATTAAAGGACATTTGGAGCATGAGTCAAGTAAATATTTAGGATCAAAAATCAAGAGCAGTAAGAGGAAAAAGGGAGTTCAAAAGACACATGTCCTGGTATTTCTTTAGAGCTGGCCAAATGTGTTTTGGTTGGGGACTATATAACAAAAGAAATAGAGAGCTCTTCACTCTTTCCAATAAGTTTTGGGAAGTTCTCTTCTATTATGAGGGGTAGTGGGGGGAGGAAAGAAGCTATTAATGTTTTGCAAAGGGCAGCAGAGAGCTGAAGCTTAATAAAGAAATTATAATGCCAGTGATATCCAAATGATGACAGTAGATAAAATAATCTTTAGAAGGCATGAAAAAATGCCAATATTATAGAGTCAGAGGCATGACATACCTAAGTTATGTCTTCTCTTTACCCAGATAGGTTCCCTCTTCATATATTTTTTATGCCTATTATATAGCCCTGTGTGATCCCTAAGTGTTGGTTTCTCTAAGTTAATTTTATGGCTACTCTTATTTTTACTATATCCCCTTGATTTCTGGTGGTGTAGTCTATGTGAAAAAAAAATTTCTTGTCATATATTTTGTCATGGTGTACCATTAAATAGGAATATTAGGACAGAGAGGGGTCTTAACAGAAAATTATTCTGTAGTTATTTAAATTACAATTTCTATGCAAAAAAAGCAGTTTGTTTTGAATGTTAGAGCTAAAAGGGAAAGAAAAAAAGAGTTTCATAACCACAGTGTTTACATTTCAATTGGAAGGACTTGCCTAGTCAAGAAGAACTAGGAATTTTGCATAAGAAGGGTATGACTTGAGAGGAGCACCAGTTTCTAAAGAATCTGATATGCCTACAGTTGGGGTTTTAGTCTTGCCAGAGTCAGCATTCTGAGATTTAACTTCTGTGACTAAAATCCCAAAAGTATTTTTAAATGCCAGGTATTAAGGGAGTGGGGAGGGAGGAAAAACAAAAAGGTAGAAAATAATCAGAGTGGTACAGAGAGCGGGACGTAACAGTTTTGCAGGCTTTGCAGAGTTCTTCTGTCAGTTAAGGAATTTAGAATCTTGGGAAAAAGTTTCAGTTGGACCTGGGGACTCCTGCAGGGAACCAGGGTCCAGCTGAGCTCCTTCTTGAGATTGAAACCTGGCCTAGACTTGCAGTTTCTTTTGAGATTTGTTAATTTAGCTAAATCCTTTGAATCTCCTTACCCTACCTTATTCCTGCCTTCGTTTCCCTTACCTGAATGTCTGAGAAGAGTGAAAGGAAGGTGAATCTGAGAGTTAGTTCAAATCTGTGTTAGTTTAGTTCTACCCTGGCAACAAATTATCTATTGAGTCTTTGAATCCAGCTTCCTAACCTCATTGATTACACAACCACCCTAAGAGCTGAGTTAAGGCAGGTCCTTTCTCTGTCTCTCATTCCTGCTTCCCTTCCCCCACCTGAGGTTTCTCTTAGTGGCTGTTAGGGCTATCTTAATCCTCTTCCCTGCCAATCTATTCTAGAAGACAATAAACCCTATTTGTGTTTAAACAAGACCTTTGGCTACTTCATTAGTTAATTAGTAAGACAGAGAGGAAGAGAGAGAGGACTCTGGAGTCTGAGGGAAGCTGAGGGTGTCCATTTTGAAGGAAGTGTAACTTCAATACTAGTCTCTTCCTGTGAAACTGACTAAAGTCTGAAGTCAGTTTCAAGCTGTCTTGGCTGACTCTAACTTGGCTCTGTAAAGTGTCCTTTTACTTGAAGCGATCAGTCTATTTCCCTTCAGTGTTTTGTCTTTAACCTGAGTCCCAGTCTGTATTACCTGCTGCTGTTTGCCTGCCTTAGATTAATTCATCCTCTCCCTTGCAACCCTTGCTACTTTAGTGTTATACTCCCTAAACGAGACATTCCCTTATTTCTCCTAGCACCTCAACTACCAACTTTAATCATTATACCTGCCTCATCCACTATATTGCCTTAATTTCCCTACTACCTAGTCTATTCCCTTGATTACCTCCAGTCTTAGGTCCCTTGCCTTGCCTTATTCCCTGTTCCTACCAGTGATTACCCCTAGCTTCAGCCTCATAATAAATACATCCTACAAATCCCCTTATTACATCTTAATAATTCCCCTATTACATCTAATATTTGTAAAGAGTTGGTAGGCTGGTCAGCTTAGTAATTAAAAGAGATGAGGGAGGTTTGGGTTCTTTGCTAAAGAGATAGAGAGAAATCATAGAAAGAGAAGACAAATGGAGTATTCATTTTTTCACCTAATCATGGATTTTTAAAATATTAAGCAATACCAAAAATATTCTTTTCCTCTGTTCTCCCCTCACTCCCCCCAAAAAAAGAAAGGGAAGAAAAGAAAAGAAAGTGGTAGGAAGGAAGATAACCTTTAAGAACCTAAAGAAATTCTTAGCTGTATGATAGAAGTGATTTATTAACCAAAAGAAATGTATTGTGTAAAATATATATCTGAAATGATAGGAGACTATGGTGTTATAATGTTTGTCTACCCACCAAATGACATTGATAACAGCTCATTGAATGCTATTCAGTTCTGAGGTACTGGGTTCTGGGGGAACCAGACCTAGCTGGAGGTTTTTTACATCCTCTTCTTCCAGAGAACTGCTGTACAAAGCACTTGCTTTATGCTTAAAAAGGCTCAGTGACTTTCTCTCATCTCCTCTTCTCCTGAGGAGGCAATACTTAAAATTTTCAAGGGGAATATGGATTTCTCTGAGAGTAGTTCTAGACCCTTCTCTATTGGCCACTCTAATACTACCCCCCCTCCTTCTTGAACTTCATATACTTCAGTGAGATTACATAACCTTACTTTAGCTTAAATACATAGGCTCTGCATCGAAGAAGACAAGTAGGTTTGGACACTTCATCCAACATTTTTTCTCCTGACATTGAATTCATAATATCATAAACAGTTCATATTTACAAGATACCAATAAATAAGAAAATTCTTGACCTTTCCATTTACTAGCTACATGACCTTGAAAAAGTCACTTCACCAACTATAGCTAAATTTCCTTATCTGTAATATAACGAAATTGGACTAAATGATCTCTAACTTCTCTTAGAGCCTGTAAACTATTATCCTTTGATGTAGCAAAAAGCTGTTTGTCTTTTACTTTCTTAGATGACAGAGGAAATTATTAGACCAGACATACATTTGATCTGAATCCAGGACTTCTGGAAGAGAAGTGTCAGTCTTACAGCCTGCAAAACTCCTAGTTGTACCAGAATAAAATGTAATTGGTAAATATTTAAGAAAATATATGAAAGTACAGTAGAAAATACATGTAAATGTTTGATTTTCTATGTCAATATGTAGCCACATGGATCTTTGAATGATGTTTAGTATCTTTTTTATATTTAACACCACTGTTCTAAGAAATGTACAGAGTACGCCCTTAATCAGAGAAAGTTACATAATACAGCACAGTTTCCATAAAGGCTTAACTCACGAATTGTGCAGGGCCAGTCATCAGACAGAGATTAAGTAACTCTGGACACAAGATCTTAATTTAGCCTAGTCTGTGAAACTCAAGATCCAGTGTAAAATAAAAGGCATAAAGGTTTGTGCTTTTCCTTGTCCTATCATAGCTATCTGGCCATTGGCTAGTGACTCAGGTCTCCACACTACAATTTTGGAAAAGGTGAGCATGCTCAGCGACTGACCTGCTCAAGAAAGGAAGAAAAAGGAAGGAAGGAAGGAAGGAAGGAAGGAAGGAAGGAAGGAAGGAAGGAAGGAAGGAAGGAAGGAA
>NC_058132.1:185427851-185503831 GCF_016433145.1 Gracilinanus agilis | reverse complement strand
ATATATATATATATATACTTGATATCACATTACCACCTTCTTAGGTGGGGGGAAGGATGACAGGGAAGGGGAGAACAAGGGTTATAAAACATTAGAAAACAAATATTAAAAACATATTAACGGGGCAGCTGGGTAGCTCAGTGGAGTGAGAGTCAGGCCTAGAGACAGGAGGTCCTAGGTTCAAACCTGGCCTCAGCCACTTCCCAGCTATGTGACCCTGGGCAAGTCACTTGACCCCCATTGCCCACCCTTACCAATCTTCTACCTATGAGACAATACACCAAAGTATAAGGGTTTATTAAAAAAAAACATATTAACATGTAATCTGGAAAAAATGAATAAAAAAGTGAAAGGGAGCCTCTGAAGTTTTCTGAGCAGGAGAATTATTGAATACAATAGAAAAAACAGAGATTAGTTAAAAAGTTATTACAATAATCCAATTTTTAAGAGGTAAGGAAGGCCTAAGGGTAGTATTCACATTAGTAGTGAGAAGGAGATGAATGTAAGAAATTTTGTGGATATATAGAATGGAATAGAACATGGTGCAGCTAAAACATTTGCCTTATAGTGAGAAAATGTGGTTTTCTTTATTTATGAATTTTATATATTTTTTCAGATTGCATGTCAATATAACTTTAATAGTCATTTTCAAATATTTTGAGATCCATATTTTTTCTCTCTCCCTCCGTCTTGTCCCCAAGATGGCAGGTAATATGATATACATTGTATATGTGCTATCACGTAACATATTTTTCCACATTTCTCATGTTATAAAAAAAGACTCACAAAAATTGCTTATACTAGAGAAATATTCATGAAGATAATAAAATGAGGAATGGTATGCTTCAATCTGCATTCAGACTCTATCAGTCACTTTTATTCTGGTTGATTAGCCTTTTTCATCATGTCATTTGTAATTGTCCTGGATTTTTGTATTGCTGATGATTGTAAACTCATTCACAACTGATAATCATACATTATTATCTTTATTGTGTACAACACTCTCCTGGTTCTGCTCATTTTACTTTGCATCCCTTCATATAAGTCTTTCCAGATTTTATTTGTTTATTTGTGATCAGTCTGTTTGTCATTTCTTTTGACATAATAGTATTCCACTATAACCATATACTCCATAATTTGTTCAGTCATTAACCAATTGAGGGATGTTCTTTCAGTTTCCAACTCTTCACTACTGCAAAAAGAGCTGCTCTAATATTTTTGTACAAGTAGGATCTTTTCATCTATCTTTGATGTCTTTGGGATACAAACCTTAAAACTGTGTTGGTGAAGGCATGGCACACATGCTCCCATGTACTGGAGGTGGCTGCTCCAATCCTCCTCTCCACCATGCCTGAGGACAATTTTCACATACAGCAGCGCAATCTAAGCACTTATTCCTCCGATATCTGGGGTAATGCAGGTGGCTCACAGGCAGTCTGAAGATACAGTTTGAAATTTGTGATCTCTGAAACATTAGCCAATGCTGCCTTAGAAGATGTGGTTTTCAATCTCAGTCCAATTATTTTTCAGTTAGGTCTGTCTCTTTGTGATCCCATTTTCTTGGCAAAAACACTGGAGTGATTTGCCATTTTCTATTCCTTTTCATTTTACCAATGAAGAAATTAAAGCAAACAGAGTTAAGTAATTTACACAGGACCATACAACTCGGGTCTGAGCCCATATTTGAACTCAGGAAGAGGACTCAAACCTCTTTAGGTTTCAGTTTCCTCATTTTTGAAGTGAAGGGGTTGAGCTAGATAAGCTCTTAACAAATGTTGATAATTATAGATGGTTAATAATAATTTTCTACTACACACATGCCAGATATTTTGCTTAGTCCTTTACAGCATTATATCATTTGATCCTCCCAACAAGCTTTTGAGGTAGGTGCTATTATTAGCCCAGTTTTAGAGATGAAGAAACTGAGGTAAACAGAAGTAGAGAAGAAAGATTCCAGGATTACTCCAGGATTGCTAGAAAAATACAAGATGTTATTTCCCTCAATAGAATAAGGGAAAATTAGAACTTTTCCAAAAATAAGATGTACCTTGAGAGATGATAAATTTTCCTACCTTGGAGATACTCAAGCAAACACTACCTTGTCCATAATAGTGAGGGTTGTTTTCATTTATACTTTTCAATAAATGACCACTGACGTCCCTTGTAACTTTCAAATTCTATAAATCTAAAGTATGAGCATTCAGAAGAAGCTAATAAATTCCATTTGGAACATGTGTTTGAGATGCCTAAAGGGCATCTATATAGAGAGGTCCTGTAGGTGTTTTGGATATAAAGCCAGCCTCCTCAGTTAAGGCAACTTTACTGCCCCAATCAACTAACATTTATGAATACATTCTCTGCCAGGCACTACTGTGGACAGTGATCTATTTACTTATTATTATGACTTTATTTTGTATTTTCCCTTAGAACAGTTAATAGGTTACAAACTGGCATAAATCATGTTTCAGAAAGTTTGCCTTATTTATATACCATTGCTCTTTGATAAAAGTTCTCTGATTAAAAAACAAATAAAATTATATTGCTTCAAAACTTATAAACATTCTGCCTGTAATGGAGCAGTGTCAGAAGTCTTTAATCAGAATGGTGTCATTAAAAGTACAGAAGATTTGGATTTGGAAAACTAGGATGTTTTTCTCTGTTCTGACAACTTACAAGCTGTGTGATCTAGGGGGAGCTAACTCTCTGGATATCAATTTTCTCATCTTCCAAGTGAGTGAGTTACACTTAATAATCTGAAAGTCCCTTTCAGCCCTGTCATTGTATGCTATGATTCTGTGAAGGAGATGCAAAAGAAATGATTAGAGAAAAGGCAGATGAAAGTTGCCCCTCCCAAAAATATTATTTGGAAACAAATCTAGTACTTAGAGTAGAAAAGACTAAAACTCTGGGTAGTTATTTCTGCTCTAAATGGCAAAATGAATGTCTCTCAGCCAACAGTCAGGTGAGAAGTAGATGCAATAAAATATTTTCAAACAGACTGAAGTATTTATTCCATTAACCTTGTACTCATTTAAGATCCAAAGGCAATTCAAAATGTTTGATTACATGAATGTGTGCATAAATGTTAAACTTTTGATCTATTAGTATGAGCCTAATTTATCGATGGTCTGCATCTGTTGATGAATAGACTTGTATCTTCTCATTGATCTTTAATTGTTTTAGCTTTATAAAAAATTCAGATGAAATATAAAAGGGAAATTATGGTAGATATCTCCTATTTTATCTATTATTAATTTTTTGTTTGTTTATTTATTTTTTTGACATAGTTACAAGATTCATGATTTTTCTCTCCTCTTTTCCCTCCCCCCTCCAAGAACTGACAAGCAATTCCACGGGGTTATACATGTATCATTGTTCAAAACCTATGTCCATGTTATTCATATTTGCAATAGAGTGATTTGTTAACATCAAAATTCTAATCATATCCCCATCGAACCATGTGAAGGATCATGTGTTTTTCTTCTGTGTTTCTGTTCCCACAGTTCTTTGTCTGGATGTGGATAGCGTTTTTTCTCCCAAGTTTCTCTGAATTGTTTTGGATCGTTGCATTGCTGCTAGTACAGAAGTCCATTACATTCGATTTTACCACAGTGTATCAGTCTCTGTGTACAATGTTCTCCTGGTTCTGCTCCTTTCACTCTGCATCAATTCCTGGAGGTTGTTCCAGTTCACATGGAATTCCTCCAGTTCATTATTTCTTTCAGCATGATAGTATTCCATCATATTGTAGATGTCTTCTAAACAAAGTCAAAAGTCTACAGATTGGCTGATTGAGAGGGATGGCAAATTTAGCTGGTATCAAAGGAACAATAGCCTGCTGCGTCTTAAGCATTTATAGTGGTTAGGGAAGTTAGGAGATACATAATAATCATTTTATTCATTCTTTATCCTAGAACTGTGATGGTGAACCTATAGCATGCATATCAAAGATGGCACATAGAGGCCTTTCTATGGGCACGTTCAGGGCCCTGGCTTGACTGACTGGGAGGCTGAGCCTGCCCTCAAATGCAGGGGGTGGGGAATTCTAGCCTCTTTCCACAGTTGCAGGGGGCTGAGATAGCTGCTGAGCCCCACCCCTTCACCCCCAGGCTCCCTGGAGCTGAGCAGAGACCTAGGGCACACCCAAGGGGCCTGGAGCCTAGCAGAGCACTGTAGGGCCTGTGTTATTTTTATTCTCTAATTTTCAAGTTGATTTCTATTTCTGATTGCATAACTAGGAAGTCTCTACAAGAAATAAATCTAACAAATGATTACTATGTAAATTTTCCTGAAACTCCATAAGGGCTATGACAAAGTTATTTCTTCCTTTTATCTCCCAAATGTAGTACAGTACCCTGAACTCCTTAATCAATCTTGAATTTGTTAGTCAGAGATCTAACAAATATTCAGAAAATGTAATAAATTTATGGTAGAGACTTTTTCGAAAACATGCACTAGGGTGAATTGGCCTATGTCAATTTTAGGTAGAGTACCGATACTTAAAGTCTTATAAGTTATCTGTGTATCTAAAAAAATAAGTGAATTTTTGGGAGTCTGAAATTATATGTCAGAGATAGAACAGATGTTCTGGTCTTCCTAGTTGCAAAGCTGGTCTTCCCAATACTACTGTTTCACATATCTGCACAGAGAGGTTTTCTACAATGGGAATTCCATACTAACAGCAGCATAGTTCTAAATGAATTTCCTCATCAGATTATACCTTCCTGATATAAAGTATTATTTCATCCCAGACCCAGTATTGGCCATTTTTTGATCCTGAGTAAGACATTCTAGTCATAATTCTAGTTTCAATAAGTCACAGTGACACACATGCTGACAAATAAATCTTCTTATCCTAGGACCACTAGTTAATCTAACTTTGTTGATTAAAATGTGCATTTATGTACAGACTAATGATAACAGTGATGAAAATTCTATCTGAGATTTGCTTTTGCACAACTTCTCTATTCCTAGTAATATTTTTCAGGCAACTTTTGGCATTATCCTTTGTCACAATGCAAATAAGAAAAAATCTATTTTACTCTTCAGGACTGATAAAATGTGGATATGACAATCATAGATATAATGATAAAACAGATCTCAGAAGGCATTTGATCCACTCATTCCTTTAGACAAGAGGAAATGGACATGCAAAGGAGTTACATGTCTTTATTAAGGTATCCCAGGTAAGAAGCATCAGAGGCTGAATTTGAATCTAAGATCTCAAGAAAGGAAGGAAAAAAAGAAGGAAGGGCAGAAACACATATTTATTAAACACCTGCTATGTTCCAAGCATTGTACTAAGTGCTTTAAAATTTTTTGGTCTTGTTTGACCTTTACATCAATCCTAAGTGCTATTATTATCCTCATTTTACAGATGAAAAAATGGGTGCAGATAGAGGTTAAGTGACTTGTCCAGGGCATCACAGAGTTTGAGGCTGGATTGTAACTCAGATCTTCCTGACTGTAGACTGGCATATTATCCACTGTGTCACACTCAACTGCTTATAGCACCAGAACTAGTATCCTTTCCATTGTACTGTATTGTTTCCACACTTGATATATTACCTGAAATTTAGCATACCTGCCTATTATTCATTTCTCATCAGTATGGATATCGAGAAATTTGAGGATGAAAAACCACTTTTCAACCTATAAAATGTGAGAAATTAAATGAAAGAAAAGAACACAAAGAAATAGAAGGTTTTTAGTCAAACTTAACATCTCTAAAACAGACCTTCTGATCTTTCATTTTTCTTTTCAGTACAATGCCACCTAGGTTCACAACAGAGGGAGTTTGAAATGGAGTTACCATCCACCAGGTTCAATCTTTTCTTCCTCTGATGACTTCTAAATAGCCTTTCCTTATGCATATGAAGGAAATTCTGTTAATTCCTTCATCTCCCCTACATACCTAAAATCTTCTTTATAGTCCCATCTATGTTTCCTTCATTAGACCTCAGATGATGATATAAACCTCCTCCTAGTTGAGGCTGGAGCATCCCTAGATACCTGCCTTCTCTGCTTCCCTTTCTGCCTTTCTAAGAACTTGCTTCATTGGGCATTGTTTCTCTTATCTTCTTCATCTTCCATTTTTACCCCTCTACTGGTTTCCCCACTCCAAGTCCAAAAACACTATCAGATCTTCCATTTTAAAAAGTCTTGTTCTTAATCCCCTTATTCTCTGAAGTGGTCATCTTATATTATTCTTCTCGTTCAATGTCAAATTTCTAGAAAGAGTACTGTGATTTGTCTCCTCTTTTTTTTCCTCATCAATCACTCAGTCCCCAAGTCCTAACAATCTAACTTATATTACCACCAGTTGCCCACAGCTCCCAGGTTTATATACACAGACCTAACTATCCTGTACAATTCATTGTGTATCTCTGATCCAGTAAATTATTTCAGTCATCTTGAGGGATGACAAAAAATATTTTGGATATGTTGATTGTAATGTTGACTGAACATTTTATAAGATACATCTCAAGGAATTTAGCCAATTCTATCATGTGGTATTGTAAGCCCAGTAGGATTTTTTCCTCCTCTATAATTATCTGATTAAGTAAATGAAGTACCAGAGAACATATATTGAAGGAAGAAAAAAAAAGAAGCAATTTCATGTACCAAATCATTATGTGCCTTGCCATTCCTTAGATGGTATGTCATGTTGTTGGTTTGGGCAAATCTTTTTTTTAACATGATGCTTTGTATATTTAGTGTTAGTTAATAAAAGAATTCTAAGTGATCTCTACTAAAACTCATATGAACCTGGATGACTTGAAGAATAGTGGTTCTCTTGAAATAAAACAGAAGCCAGAAAGAGTCCTCTATTAGATATGTCATGTTTAAGATCCCTACAAGGGCTTCTTCACATGCTACATATTCCTTGTAGCTTTCCATGAATTTTAGAGTGATTTCCCTTCCAACAATATTATTAAATAATTTTTATGGCTTTTGCTTTTGCCTGTGTTGCTTTATAATTTGTATTTTCTTTCTTTATTAGTGTTTTTGTCTTAACTTCCCTATTGGATTGTAAAAACCTTGAGGGCATTTACTGCCATTTTCCACCCTTTTTATTACTAACCCTGAGCAAATTGGATAAAGATTTGAACTGTATCTATTATTTCACTAATATCACAAACTCTTTTGTAAGAAAACTCCTTCCACCACTGCAAATCAGTCTTAGAGATTTGCATGAAATATTGAGAAGTTAAGTAATTTGCCTATTAGTATCATAAAAACATCATATATTAGAATAGGGATTTGACACACATTTTCTTGGCCCGAAGGCCAGTTTTGTTTCTATTATGTCATACTGTTTCTCTTAGTAAATGCTTAATAGTGTTTATTAAGTACATTTAGTATCATATGCATATACATAACATTAAGTACATAGAAGATGCTGAATAAATATGCATTGAATCAAGATCTCTCCAAATTAAAACAACACCACAGTGATAACTTCTTAAAAACAAATAAAAAAAAGACCATAGATTTTAGAGCTGGATAGAATCATCTGGATTATATAGTCTAACACCTTAATTTGACAGATGAGATAACTCAGTTTTAGAGAGATGAAAGGGCTTCTTCAAGGTCACATTCTTAGGAAAGTGACAGAGCCAGGATGCATCTATTCTGACTTCAAATCTAGTGTACTTAGTACCATATCCTTCAGTTTTGCTCTAACAAAAAAAGACTTCAAATTGATTCCAAATCATATTTCTAGAAGTTCCAAAACTACTTAGTGAGATTTAAATATTTATGAAGGAGAATCTCTTGTTTATTTTGACATTTCATCTACCCATTCTTGGATGTTACATGAAATAACCAAGACAAGGACTTTCCCACTGAACATTAATAATGGAAATGTCAATTTGAACTGTTCTAGCTTCACCAATTTGCCTCCAGATCATTCAAGCTATTCTTTGGCCCCACTGTCAGGCAGCTAACTGGAGACAATATGAAAATAACTTCTCTTCTCTCTTCTCATTTGTCTATGAAATACTAAAACCCATGCTTTCATTTAGCTCTTTGCAAAGTAATTAGATGTCTTATGACTACAGTGTCTTCATAAAAGCTGCTACTTAATAACTTGAAAATTGAGTTTACTGGCAATTATGCAGACACAGTAATTCAAAGCTGGGATTATCTTCTTGGATCATTTAATAAAATTATCACTTTATTATTTTAAAAAGTATTGTAAGGCAAAGTCATCATTTCCAGCCAATCAGAAGATTCTATCCCAAGAGGACATAATGACCTGTTATAAGAGAACTATGATGCAGCTGATTGCTGAATGAAAATAACTAGCACTGAGAATGAAAAAGTTACTGACGATTGAATAAAATGAACGAGAGTCTTGCCCAGCTGAAATACTTGATGAAAATACTTTCACCCATAAAAAAGAAATATGTTGTAGTCAAAAAGAGCATTGGACTTTAAACTGGATACTTTAGAGGAAGAATTCTCACTAAATAAGCACTTAACCATAGGTTAGTCTATTAATTTCTCTTTGCCATTTTCCTCAACATTTGAAGTTCTGAAAGAATCTGAGAATTTGGGAAGGATATCAGAAGCTATATATATAAGCCCACCCATTCCTTAAAAATCCCCATTTCACACCTAAAATATACACGTCTAGCCTATGTTAGAAGTGCGCCATTAGGAGGAGGTAGGCAGAATCTACTACCATTTTCCACTTTATAAATAGCTTTAGTTATTAGCAGCTTATTCTTTACATCAAGATTAAATTTGCTGCCTTGTTATTTCCATTAACTGATCTTAGTTCTGCCCTCTCTAACCAAGCAGAACAAGTGTAATTCTTTCAAATGATGATGAAAACATTTGAAGGCAGTTACATTCCTTTTAAAGAATTCTTTTTCTTAAACTATGCATCTCCCCTCCATTACATGACAAACTCAAGACAATCATATAACAACAGAGTGTTGAGTTTGGGTTAAATGTCATTTTGCTCACTTATTACTTGTGTGACTATAGATGAGTCATTCACTGAATTTCGTTTTTTCTATCTATAAATTATTTGCTATAATGTCCATAGTAACTACCTTGAAAAGCTTTTGTTAGGTACAAATAACATGATGTGTATATAGTATGTGTGTGTATATATATGTGTGTGTGTGTTTGTACAAAAGACATACATGCATATATACATAATATTTTTGATGAGGGTACTTTCTGGCATGTACCCTCCCTACCTTTCTTTGCTAATTTATTCAGCCCAATCAGCCACCAGACTGAGAAGTATGAATTCCCAAATAATAATTAGGAATACAGCCATATAGTTACATTCAAACTCCTAAGGTGCTAGGTGTGGATATACTTCTTCTACATGCTACAATAGCTCTTGAACCTCCAGAGGTGTGAATCTTATTTATATGAAAGCAATCACTCAGAATAATGACACGGTTATGTTGGAAGGATCTACCAAACAAGAAGTTAAAATGAGCTACTTTTAAAATAAGGCAAAATCAATAGTAGTTTATATATCGCAGGTACTCTAAATATAAAGCATATTCAAGAATATATGATCCTTGATCACATAAAACATAGGTATAAAAACCTGAGTCACACTCTTGTATCAATGCTTTTAGTAGCTGTTGGGGAGAGTAGGAACACACTTAGACAAACTATGCAGATTAATACACATCTGTGGCACCTGAATGAGGCAAAGGCATGACAAAACTGGACTAAAGGTCTGGATGTTGTTGGTCTATTCAGGAATATCTGCACCACACAAAGCAGCTTTCCTGTTTCCATCCATACTATTCTTCTACTGGCCCCCACCTAGTGGATAAATCTTTTCCTCCACAGTCAAACTGATGAAGCATTGGCAAACTCTTAATTCTGCCAACATTAAAAAGGCATTGAGAAAGTGTTAGTGGACTCTATTGGATAATAGTTTCCTTTAAGGCATAGGCAAATCTCTTTAAGCTAACTCTCTCTATACAAACACAGTCAACTTTCATTAGCTGAGATTCTATATCAGCCAGTCATCTGTCAGTCTGCTGATCCAATAACGAATCAGTTTCAAAGACTGTATTTTACCTTTTCTGATTTCCTCTTGTCCAAGCAGAAGGGAAGCTAGATGGCACAGAGTATAGAACCAAGTCTAGAGTCAGGAAGACTACTCCTCCTGAGTTCAAATTTGGCCTCAGTCACTTACTAGTTGTATATTACTGGGTAAGTCATTTAATCCCAAATTTACCTCAGTTTCCCCCTGGTAAAATGAGCTGGAGAAGTTAATGACAATCTCCTCCAGTTTCTTAGCCAAGAAAACCCCAAATGAAGTCATGAAGAGTTGAACATGAATAAATAAGGGCTGACCAACAAATTCTAACCAGAGGGGTTTCATCTCTGTTGATGGTGCTAGAAGGATATTCAACTTTTTTCTGGTGATCCTTTAATCTAGTCTTTCAGAAACTAGAAGTTGTACCATCTCATCACCTAGATTTCTCTCCTGATGATTTCTTCATTCACTTCCATTAAATTTTTTTTTGTTCTTTTTGGTTTTTTGTCTGCCTTCTGCTGAGTCCACTTTCATCTCCATTATTTTACTACTTCAACCAGGTCCCTTTTTATCCTCTGTTAATTATAAAACCTAAATTCCTAATTCAATTATCTCATAATCTCTCCTAAATGATTATTTTACATATTTTGTGAATTATAACAAAGTTACATGCAAATAAGCTAAAAGACCATAATGCATTGTTATTTCAGACTTTTCTCAGTTCTCAAACTAGTCCATTTTAATATTCTATGCCTTCAAAAACTATTTATTCATACTTTAGTTTTTATAAAATTTTAGAAATAAAAAGTTTCTTTCTAACTTTATGCCACCAAAATTCATAGAAAAAAGGGGAGAAGGTAGGATCAGCATATATCCTTTGTAAACTGACTTAAGCCATTTGATTTAGGAAAAAGATATTTTTTGGCCTTTTGTGGTGAATAATCTGCTAATATCTTTCCTAAATGTTCTTTTACACTTGGATGCCATTAAGTCTTTTTAATTAAATACAGATCCCGTTTCTATTCTTTTCAGCTACCAAAGTTTTCAAGTTTTCAACTTTGAAAGTAAGCATTACCTAATTTTTTCCTAAGCTGATTTGTTTCTTCTTTTTGTAAAATATTTATGTCTATTTCAAAAAAAAACAAGAATCCCCAGGGCCAGATGGATTCACAAGTAAATTCTATCAAACATTTAAAGAACAACTAATCCCAATAGTATACAAACTATTTGACAAAATAAGCAAAGAAGTAGTTCTGCCAAATTCCTTTTATGACACAAATACGGTAATGATTCCAAAACCAGGAAGATCAAAAAGAGAGAAAGAAAACTATAGACCAGGGTTCGGCAACCTTTTTTGGCCATGAGAGCCATAAACACCACATTTTTAAAAATGTAATTTTTGACAGCCATACAGTGCTCACAATGCGTGCTCCTGTAACAGCGCCCGAAAAAAAAAAAATGACTTTATGGCTCCTGCAGAAAAAGCCATATCTGGCCCTCAAAAGAGCCAGATATGGCTCAAGAGCCATACGTTGCCAACCCCTGCTATAGACCAATCTCCCTAATGAACATAGATGCAAAAATCTTAAATAGAATACTAGCAAAAAGACTCCAGCAAATGATTATGAGGGTGATTCATTATGATTAGGTGGGATTTATACCAGGAATGCAAAGATGATTCAATATTAGGAAAACTATCAACATAATTGACCATATTAACAAGCAAATCAAAAATCAAACTCCTCACTTCTTAAAGCAGTAGCTCACAGATACCTAGTGCTTTAAAAATTTTAAATTTTCATTTAAATTTCCAGTTATTATCCTGATTTCCCTTAATATCTTTTCTAAATATGCATCTAGGACTGAACATGACATTTCAAACTTGATTTACTAAGTCAAGGTAGACTTATTGAGTTATTTGTATATTATTTGCCTCCCTTAATAAAAATCTAAGATAGAATTAGCTATGTGAGCTACCAAATTACAATATTGACTCATTTTCAACCTCCATTCAGTTAAATTCCAAAGATCTTTTTTTTTTCCTGATTAACTACCATTTAGCAAAGATCTTCCCATTTTGGACTTGTAAAATGGATTTTTAAACTTGAATTTAAGATATCTTATTTATCCTTAGTGATTAAGCAAAGATTAAAATTTGTGTCTTATAATTCAAGTCCAGCTAACATAAAATTTAAATAAATGAGATGTAGACTGCTATAGTAATTGAATGGGGGAATAAACTAGTTCTGAATGGCTAGACCAAGAAATGATCAACAAAGGAGACATTTAATCTGGCATTTGAAGGATGGGTAGAAATCTGGCAAAAATAGAGAGAAAAGTCATTTCCAGCATTAAAAATAGCATGAGACAAGGCTATAATATAGGAATACAAGTTCTGAATGTGAGGGGGGAAAATTGTCGTTGCCCTAACAATTAAAATTAACAAAAAATATAATGATCTAATTCGAAAGAATTGACTTCTCTATTACTGAAGACATTTCAATGGAAGTATGATAATAACTTCTTAGTTATAAAAATTATTTCTGCTCAGGTCTAGGTTATAATAGTGGTCTCTGAAGTTCATTTGAATTATGTTCCATGATTATTGCTTTATTGTGTTATTTTCCTGATGCACAGATTTAAAAAAAAAAAAAAAAAAAAGCTTTTACTGAGACCTTGGGTTAGCCTTTAGAACAATTTTAAAGTTAGTTTCCCAACAAACCCTACAAAACCCAAGATCTTTATTTTTCTCCTCATTGGTACAATGCTCTCCATGCTGGTAGCTTATTGAAAGCAACCATCCTTAGGTATTGACATTTGCTTAGAACTCACATACCTATGTTTTTAAAAATGAAAACAAAATTATCATAATATGCTTGACAAACTATCAGCTAGCATAATAAAAGGTTTCTACTGAAGGCACAAGGGACCCTGGGCATTGTGTTCTATTCATGATTGTGTCTACAATGATATTATTATCAAATTATGCTAAATAATATCTATTTTACTGAAAGAACTGTTGCATAAATTCTTTTTTCTTTCCTTTAAAAATTTTCCCTGTAATATGTTATTATATTTTTTTCCAATTACATGTAGAAACAATTTTTAACATTTATTTTATGATATTTTGTGATCTAAATCCTCTCTTTCCCCTCTCAAAGATAGTAAGTAATGATATATAGTATACATGTGCCATATTTCCTTATTCATCATGTTAGGGGAAAAACATTATACTTACAAGAAAAAAAACAGATGAAGGAGATTAGTAAAAATTGTACATTTTGATCTGCATTCACACTCCATTAGTTCCTTCTTTGGCTTTGGATTACATTTTTCAACCTGAGTCCCTTGCATTTTTTATCATGATAGTGAAGCCATTCACAGTCGATCATTATACAATGAATCCATTCATTTCCCCTTTTCTTTCCCTACCCTTATCAAAATTACTTGCACTATGTTCCATTTTATTATTGTGCTGCTAAAGAATAGCTTAGCTGATAACTGCTACAAACTGAAGTAGTAAGCATAATTACTTAAGATATATAAGAAAGAGTGAAATTGGTGATAAAGGTCTAGTCTTAGAGTCAGAAAGACCTGGTTTTAAATCCTCTTTGATACATAATCAGTGTGTAACCACGGGTAAATTAATCTCACAGGCAAAGTTATTGAGTTGCTGATATTCATTAGTAGTTCACTCCCTCTCCCCAAAAGGGAAGGGATTATAATATGTTCTTCCTTTAAGGGATGTTTGCATTTAAAAAAAAAGGTTTCCGGGTTACATGACTGAACTTAAATAATTCTCAAATGGTAGAATATTAATTATTATGGCAGATCTGTAGAAAATAGAATTGAAGCAAGTAGGTATTTCAAAGGAATTACCCTTACATATACTACATGGACTACCACTTTCTCTACGTTCATGAAGAACTTAACCTGAGAGTTATAAAAGCTATACCACATTCACCCAGTCCACAGAGAACATAAGATCAGAAATATATTTTTATTCTACTTAATAAGCATACATGCATCTTAAATTCAGAATTTACTATGTATCAGATAATGTTTCTTTATGTTCCAAATACATTATCTTATAATCTGAAGAGAGACAAGGTACCACAAAAAAATCAAGCTGAGTCAGAATGATTTGGATTCTAGTCCTACCTTTGAACATACTATCTGCATGACAATCAAAAAGTCAATTTGCCCTTCAGTGCTTCAGGCAATTCTCCATACTTATAAGTTACAAATTGGCATCTGAATCTGAAGAGGGAAATTTCCCACAGAGGTACAGAGGAAGAAAGGAAGTGAAAAAAAGAAAGGAGAAATAAAGGAAAGAAGAGAAGCAGAGAGAGAGAAAGAGAGAGAGAGAGAGAGAGAGAGAGAGAGAGAGAGAGAGAGAGAGAGTATTTATCTAGGAAATTCTTCATGTGGAAACTCTGGGCTATTCAGTATGTAGAAATATCTTATCTGATTTCTATTCTGCAATAAGCAACATCTAGCTTACAGTGTCTATAGACATATAGCTTCTAACATTTCAAAACATAAGTTTTCATTTTGGTTCTAACACATTTTCAATAGGGCACTATGTGTGCTTCCCTTCCTTCATCCTGAAATGGGCTAATAGCAATTCCCATTTTCCAAAAGGCATATGGGCAGCATTCCTAAAAGGATCCTTTGAGGTCATAGTGATTATTGTGATTTTGCCATGACATTGTTTAAATTAATCTGCAGACACAGTAGTTTATGATGGTGGTCACAGGTTTAGGGGGTGGGTTGCTTTATCATTTTATCTTTATTTGTTCCTTTCAACTACAACCCCCTTACAGTTAGTATACTTAGTTCATAAGTAGGTAGTATAAAGTAACAATAACAGGATTAAGATCACAAAGGGAAACCTAGACCTAGTACCAAAGAGCAAAGGTACACAAATTTGTACATCATTTATTAAAGTTCACATCCTTAGACTAGGTGCTAAATCAGAGGAAGTTATCAAGGCCCTGCTATCATGGTCTTTTGGTCCTATGATATGTACATTTCAGACAAGTTCCAGATATCTACAGTAAGACCAGCAGGACACTAAATATAACTGATAGCTTTGAGATGGTGTAGATATTAACTTTAAAGTTTTATTGACAATAATCAATTGACCAGATTTAGATATGTTAATGGTCTAACCCCAAGGCAGCATGGATAAGAATTAGTCTATCCCCTTGCCTCCCCCCCCAAAGTATGAAAATGAGACCTCAGACTCCTGCCTCTAACCCCAGGACTCTTCCATCTCCTCAGGGTCCATGCTGTTTGAGTGCCCCCAACTCCAATCCACAGTGATGCAATTGACCCATCCCTTCTTCATTCTTGTCCCCATCTCTGCCTGCCTTCACTGCTCTATCGTCTGTTTCCAGGCTGTTTACCTCTGTTTCCCTTCCTCCTTTGTGCCCCTAGCCTCTGTATTTTCTGGGCCATTTGCCCCTACACCCTCTGTGCCTTATTAAAGTGTGAGTGCAGCCTCACTTGCCACCGCTAGAGCAGCATTTCCTAGTAAGTACTCAAAGAACCATGCATGCCTATCCCCATTTCATACCGCCATAAATGAGCAATTCAACATTCTTATGATTCTTCAACATTAAAATGATGTGGAAAGAGGTTGGTAGGCCACTACATAGAGCTCTAACATTTTGAAGCAAGTGTCATTGCTGTTCTTCAGCTGTTCTTCAGCCACTGCATGTCATTGATGATTTAAACCTTATTTCATGGGCATTTTTCGTATTGAAATGTATTTTCTTGGCATTGTTCTGCAGGGTAAGCCAAATAAGAACAATTCTATTTTTTATTTTTGGCCTTTTAAAATGAAATGTTCAGGTCTTTGGCTAAGCTTCTTAGTGACGGATCATAAATAGCAAGGTCCCTGTTTTGCATCCCTATCACTGCATAGACAGGCATTCTTTGTTTCAGCTGACTTTTCAGGATTCCTCTGGATGTGTGTCCTGCATACATATATGGAGAGTGCACTGAAGAAGTGTGTACAGAAGGCTACATTCAGGCTCATGAAGGCAAGTATTGTAGACAAGGAAGGATACAGTTTGTCAGTAAAGGTACACATTGACAGGAGAAATCTAATCATCATCATCATATCATCACATTATTATTATTACTTGCTCTATGAGTCATGCAGTCTTTAAACACTTCCCCATAGCTTAAACACATGCCTTTCAAATTTTAGCTTTTCACAGTTTGGAATTCACTGGCATAGAGGGTTGTGTGCAATTAGGAGCAAAGTGTCTCTTTAAAAAAATCCCTTATTTGTTTTTCTTTTCTAAGTGACTTTGTTCAAGGGGAAGACAGGTTATACAAATACTTTCACTAACCTTCACTCTTTCTCATATATAGCCAACCCCTAGAGCATGATTGCAATATCCTAGCCAATGCTATGTAAATTATAAGGATAAAAAGTATGAGTCAAAGCATTTTATCAATGGGGCATTCATTCCCCTTTCTGACTTATTTACTGAAGTAGTTGTCATATTCCACAAGTAGACTGGTTTTTTTTTGGCGGGACAGGGCTTGAAGTGGGGAAGAAATGAATGTAAAATAGTGAGGCTCTGAGTAGAGTCATACCTACAGACTTTTCAACCTATGGCAAAAACAATGGCAGAGGGGGAAAAACAGTGTGAAGAAGTGGCATAAAACTGAAATCGATTTTTCAAATATAGGCAGGCATCACTAAATTGTTCCTAAGAATCTCTGCAGACTGAAAAGTCGCTTAGAAAACTGAAACTTTTACATTTATATATGTATATATGTATATATATCCTGTTCTTCTTATTAATATATGAACATATTAAAATCAGATAAAAACAATATTTTAATGCTATGCAGGACACAATCAAAAGTATTGGGGGCCTCATGTAGCCCAGGGACCAAATTATTTGGTAGATGATAATCCTGTCTGCAAGTACAATTGAAATACCTTTGTCAGAAGCCTGTCCTCACAATTTCTGGCCCTTGGCCTCATGAAAGTTGAAGTTGAACTTGGGTTCTAAGGGAGAGAAGCCATGGCTAAGGTTTCTAAGGCATACAGGACTGGTGGAAGACCATTAGTCAAGACAAGATGAAATTAGTCAATATAAAGAGAAAGAGTGTCTCACCACAGAAATAAGTGTGCCCCTTTATATCAACACCCTGGGACACAGCCAAAGTTACTCTATGTTACTTATAACTATGACCAAGGATATACCACAAAATCATGCCCAAACCAGGCAGTATACTTTCTTTTGATGATAAGCTTCACTAGCCTAGTAAGATACTACTTGCTACCTTAGTTAAGTTGAAGATACCAGGAACCATTATACTTCCAAATCATGCTCATCTTGACTATATTACTGAGTCTCTGGCTAAATTGAATATAAGATTTTTTTTTCTCTCAGGAGAATTACTTATTTCTTCTTGGATTAGCCAGTTTAAATAGATCACGTCCTATCTTAATTAATTTCTTTTCAGTTTATCCAGTTTGTATATATTACATCCTTTCTTCCTCAGAGCTAGCAAAAATAGCTAAAGATCCCCTAGATTATAGGAAATTTTATAACAGAATCTAGTCAACTTTCAAAATTATTTCACAATAATGACAACTTTTCACAGGAAATCCATCATCAATATTCACAGTTCTGAATTTTTCAGTCAGTGGCATGGGATGGATGTTCACCCTTTCTTTAGTATATTAGCCAGAGGGAAACAGTGTTCATTGACACGATGGCAAGGATCAAGGAAATATAAAGACCTTAACTGAGCTTTTGCTGCCTTCAGTATTGCATTATGTTAAGCCTTCTATTATTTTTTAATCATAGGAAAAACTTATGAGACATAGAGAATTTGAGGGAGAAGTATTTACTGCATGTGATCATATATGGTAACCAGAGCAACAAATCATTGTATATATGGGTCCATTGCCCCAGAGACCCAGAGCTAGCTTTACATGGAATCATTGAAAGAAAATTCATTGTAATGAGATTTGATGGAGGAAAAATAAACATATCTCTCTGCTGTTACTTGTTAAAAATACTACAGGCTTAATGAAGGTAGCTTCTACATAATAAATAAATTACAAATATATAATACTTTCATATTCCCTTTTCTTCCTAGAATATTTCTTCCTTTTCCTTTTAAGAAGCAGTTCTTCATTTTTCAATTATGTTTGTTTACTTTTCTCCACCCATTAGTCAAAAGTATATTCTTGGGCAGCTGGGTAGCTCAGTGGATTGAGAGCCAGGCCTAGAGACGTGAGGTCCTAGGTTCAAATCCGGCCTCAGACACTTCCCAGCTGTGTGACCCTGGACAAGTCACTTGACCCCCATTGCCTACCCTTACCACTCTTCCACCTATGGGTCAATACACAGAAGTTAAGGGTTTAAAAAATAAAAATAAATAAATAAATAAAAATAAAAGTATATTCTTGTAAAGGATCAAAATTCTTAAGATCAATGGAATCTTTAGAAATATGGGTTGTTTAATTTTTACTAGTATCTTTAGTTTTCGCATCACTTTCACATTCCACTTTTTCCTTTCCATTCCTATACTCAGATAAAGATTCCTGGTAACAAAGAAGAAAAATGAGAGCTGAAAATAATAGTGGATTTAGTCTCAGAGGACTTAGATCCAAACCTCAGCCCTATCACTTAGTAGATGCATGATATTAGGCATCACTTAAATTCTCAGTGCCTTAATTTCATTATAAGTAAATGGGGAGATTGGACTAAATAGCATCTGTGGTTCTGTCCAGCTCTGAGCCTATGATAGTACAAAAACTAACCCATAAAGGAGCAGCTGTGTGCCTCAGTGAATAGAGAGTCAGGCCTAGAGATGGGAGATACTGGGTTCAAATTTGACCTCAGACACTTCCTAGTTGTATCATCTTGGGCAAGTCACTTAACTCCAATTGCTTAGCCTTCTCAATTCTAAGATGGAAGATATGGCTTAAAAAAATTAAGCAACACAAATATGATTTGTTTTTAACCCAGGAAGGAGGTAGTTAATGGATACAATTATTCAGAGGTTAACTCTATACTTTATCTATTACCTGGAATGTATACTCAATTTATTACATTCCTCTAACCACATTGCATGGCCTTGCTGTCTTTGGTAATCAAATCATACCCTTTATTCTACATTTAAAGTCAAATTTAAGAATCTATCATACTGAGAGTTCTTTGAATTTCAGAATCATAAACTATTCCAATTGGAAGGAAACATGCCATAGAGTTCATGGTCCCTGTTTTGTGGATGAGTAAACTGATATCCAATTGGGCAAAAAGAAGTATCCAGTGTCACATGGCTCTTAGTGATAGCAATGAAACTAGACTCAGATTTTTCTGACTTCCACAGTAATGCTGACTAGTAAGCCTTGACTGGCAAATCTCCAAGTTGCTTATTACTGCCAGGACCATTATCTACCAGGAGTCCAGCTATTAATTTACTAGCATTTATATTAGGAAGTGATATATATATATATATATATATATATATATAGAGAGAGAGAGAGAGAGAGAGAGAGAGAGGATATAACCTGCCCCATTCCTGCCTAAATGTACTTGTGGGCTTTTCAAGTCATAGCATATCACTGAGGGAAAGAGAATCTGGTTTAACATATCATGTCTGATACTTGATTTCTGTAACCTTGGGGAAACTTACTCTCATTGGTCCCAAATTTATTTTTTTGTAAAATCAGAAATTTAGACTAGATCATTTCCATAGTCTCTTTCGGTTCTACCTATTTTCATCACTCTTACTTCCCTCTAGACCAGTGGTTCCCAAACTTTTTTGGCCTGCTGCCCCCTTTCCAGAAAAAATATTACTTAGCCCCCTGGAAATTAATTTTTTAAGAATTTTAATAGCAATTAATAGGAAAGATAAATGCACCTGTGGCCATCACCACCCTCCTGGATCGCTGCAACACCGACCAGGGGGTAGTGGCTCCCACTTTGGGAGTCACTGCTCTAGACCTTAGCTTCTTCATTTATAAAATAGGGATGCTGGATTTCTAAGATCTCTCAATGTCTTCAGATTTAAATTATGTAATTTATTCTCGTTACCTCCTGAAATAAGTTCAGCACTTTCATTTATTAGTAACAGGACTTTGGAGCCTAGACTCATAGATGGAGAGTTGGAGGGGGCTATGGAGACCATCTAATCCAAGCCACTTGTTTCATAAATAATAAATTGAGCCAGAAACTATGGGAAAATGCCCTGGATACTAAGGGAAAGAGCTGAGATTTGAACCTAGGTCATCTTACTCTAAATGTATAATCATTTCTTAGTTACTTTCTTAAGAGACTTTGACAGAATTAAGTTATCTATCTTAAAGCCCAGTCCGTAGCCTCCCACACCAGCTGTAGCTTTCTTCTCAAGGGCCCCTAGATATGAACGACTTGAGGACCTGACTGAAATTCTTCTTAGTTAGAGGTTATACTGACAGAGGTCAACATTTAAAATGTTTTCTGAAGCCAATCAAGATTACAGAGGCATTTATGTCAATCTGATTGAAGTTACAAAGAGAGAAAATGTTGATGGGAAAGATTAGGAACCTCACAAGACAAAAGTTTAGTTACAGTTTGGGAAAAGGCAGGTCTTATAAACATCAAAAGTCGATGTATCACTTAGGATTCTGAATGACACTTTGCAGTGGATAGAGAAAATGGACAGAGAATTTCTGAATCTACCTTAGGGACCATTTGTGAGTCTGAGGAAGCAAGAAGTAGAGGAACAAATATCTCTTATAAGTTGTTGGTATAGAAAAGGAAAAGAATAAGTTTGTGTTTAATTAGCAGTGAGGTATAAATAAAAAATAAATTAAATAACTTGCAAATCACATAATATAGTAGAAAGAACAATGCCCTTACTGCCAGAAGACTCAAGTTTAAATTTCATATGTAACCCTTTACAACTTGTGTGACTTTGGAAAAGTTCCTTTACCTCTGTGGTTCTCAGTTTTTACATCTGTAAAATTACAATTTTACTAGATAGTCTCTAAATTCCTTTCAGCTTTACTACCTAATAATCATATACAACCTTCTTCTGTCTTCTGAGTATCTTACTGACCACTTTTGTAATTTTTTCATTCCACTTTCCTTATGTTGGCTTTGCTTTCCTAATCTGTAAAGTGACTGAATAAGGTAGTCTCTAAACTCATGTTAAATGAAAGGTAAGTTAGTAAATGTTAAACTAAAGGCTCTGCAGGACAAAAAAATGTTTACAGAACATGTTTTTAAGTTAAATTTTCTTTATAAACTTTTCTCCATCTGCTTTTTAAGTCTAGACAATTAAAGGCAATAAATCAAGATCTAATTTGTAACATTTTTCCCATTTCCTTGGTATAAATGTTCTTACTGAAAATTTACCAGCTAGCTCTGGTGAGCTGATGACACAAGCTGACTCAAGCCGACTTCTGTATTTAACTTTAATATTCTATGAATCTATAACCATTTATTGTGGTCAGCAGAACTGCTACCATCAACTCTAGCCAAGGGAATTTCCTCCACTGGTCTTGGCTGGCTCAAATCCTAACTACAAGTACTGCCCATAAGACTCATTACTTCTTCAGAGAATTCTATTGCATCCTAATTGCTCTGCTGGAGTGTTCAATTGTCTCCAGAGAGTTTGGTAGGGAGATGGGTCTACTGAGCATAATTTCATTCTGAAGTAATTTTTTCCAACTCTTTGCTGCTTGTGTAGGTATTGCCTTAGGGACAGAATTTAATGTTTCCTTAGGGATATCATAGTCTACCTTGATTTGTGTCATATGTGCAGATAAAATGAAAGTGTCACCTCTGACAAGTTACAGAGGAGAGGAATTTTATCATTACTTGGACAGAACATGATTCTCCTTTCCCCCAATCCAGTAATTAAGAAATAAGGCAGTTGATGGCAAAATTCTCTGTATTAACATTGAACCTAGGCTCAAGAATCCTGTCAATTGATGCTAAGAATATTGAACTGTCTTTCTCTTTCTCTGTCTCTTCCTCTTTTTCTCCTGTCTCTATTTCTATTTCTTTCTCTTTCCATGTCTGTTTCTCTCCCTTTCCAGATTGAAAAGATGGAGAATCCTAAAATGTAATTTTATCCGCATAAGGAACTCCTGATACAAAAACTCCATTAACTGTAAATTAGAAATTTCTCTGTAATTAACTGTCTTAGTTTCCTCATGAGAGGTTAAATGATTTGTCTAGGGTCACAAAGAGAATGTGACAGTGGCAGTACTTGTACTCAGGTCTTCCTAATTCCTGGGCCAAGCCTCTGTATTTGCTATGTAATATAACTATCCTTTTAAGGTTTACAAACTTACAAATATTATGCACATAATATTTTATAGATACATTCATATTATATATATGGCATATTTATGAGATATTTAAGGGACTATAATTTTGGGAATGGGACAGAAATCCATGGGCAAGGAAACTGAAATATAGTTATGAATGAAATGCTAAAAAACTTTAAGAAAAAAAAATAGCAGCCCCAAGGCTCTTAGAATAAACACGGTAAAAGTGATATTTTCCCTAGTATTTACTTTCCAAGTAACTGACAAGAAAACTTTGAAAGCAATAGCTAGAAAGTCCCATTGTTTAACTTGTTAAATTACTATGGGATGGATATAGAGTGCCTATTTATTGAAGAAATGTGGATTTTGGTTTATGATCATGAAATAGAGATGAGTTATTCCCATCTGAAGAGACCCCTGATTTGGAGCAGAATTCATTTCTTCTTTAAATCTCCCATCTTTCCTTTGTGGTTAAACACAGTCATTGAAAAAGTGTCATAACAATAGAAGGGCAACCAACTAGAAAAGAATACCAGAAAGGGAAGAGAAAGAAAAATTTGATAAATTCTGTGGCCAGGGTGCTCTGGTGATCTTCTTCCCATTCTTTCGGCTCTAAGGAAAGTAGTAATCTCTTTCCCATAAACAGGGAATTTCATCGCTCTTTCTGATTCTTAGTTTGCAGATTACATATAGTCAATACTCTTCCAGCCTCTGAGTAAGTCACACTTTTCCTATGAGATCATTATTTCTATGTCATGCCAAGTTTTTAGATCAAGAAGTAGTAAATACTTGGTCCAAAGTCTCAGAGCTTCTTTACTGATGGGTAAGGTTCTAAAATAATATTTCCAACTCTCCTAATTTGACCCTGTGTCTGAATCTGGATTCTGTGAGGTCCACACAGGGCTGAACTCATCTCCATTATGAAGTATTATGAGGAGGTGGTTGGATTAGGCCTATGTATTAGTGATGTTTTTCTAATATTACAACATAAGGTAAATTGTTTTGTTCTCACCAAATGATTTATAAACCCAAGAGCTCCAGAAATAATAGTGTCCTCAAGTTCTCTGGCTTTACTTTCAGCCTATTCTGCACAATCTGGAGAGCAGCCCTTTTGGAGGGCTAGCAATTTCTAATCTTTTCCTTCTCCCTAGTCACTGTTGCTAAAGATTCAAAAAAGAAAGGTCTCATTAGCAACACCTTAGCTGTGTAAAATTAAAAATTAGTATTCATAATACTACAAGTATTATTTTAAGATTTAATAATAATAATAATAATAATAATAATAAGCAAAAGAAAAAAATAGCTTCAGTAAAAGAGAAAAAGCTTCCCAGACTGCATACCCAGGAGAGAGTCCAGAGCTATGAGAGCATAGAGCCCCCAAGGGTAGGGTTTCCAGCAAATTTGTTTCCCAAAACTTCAGGAAGTCAAGAGAGGACGTAACTTAAAAGGATGCTGGGTAATATAGTTCAGGTGCATCAAATTTCTATTTCCAAAGTTGCCATTGGATAATTCAGTGCCATATATATGTATTTTAACAGAAAGGATAGTAAAAATTTTTCTATTATTATATATGTGCATATATATATGTATGTATATATATATATATATATGTGCTAGTTCTTTTATAGCAAAGACCTTAAATAGTTTAAGATGACTATCCTATCATCCTCAAGACAGGGACTCACACCCAGGTTCTGCTACTTACGAGCATATTAATAGAGAGATGATAGAAGTGATATTGAGACAGATATATAGATATATTGAGAGATATAACATTTCTATCTATCTATCTATCTACCAAATAGGTGTGAACAAAGTCGTGATGAAATGGTATCCAGGGTTTGGAGGACACTAACAAATGGAGAAAGGGATCAGGATAGCTCTCTGAAACAATGGGACATTTAAGCTGAGTTTTGAAGGAAGTTGATAATTCTAGGGGGCAAAGAGGTCAGGAAGGAGTTTATACATGAAGTGACAGTCTATGCAATGAAACAGAAGAATATCATGGAATGCCATGAAGAGGAATCAGTAGGTGAGGAAGTTTGTGTGGAACAAAGAAGGCAAGTGCATAAAGATGGACTGTATTTTAATAAGTTTGGAAAGATAGCGTCCATCTTGTGAAAGACTTTAAAAGACTAATAGAAACATTTGCATAGTATCACTGAGTTTCTTGAGCAAGGGAATAACACTGTCATATCTGAGTTTTAGTAATATCAAGTTCGCAGTCATATGGAGGGTAGATTTGAGAAGAGACAGTCTGAATGCAGGGAGGTAAATTTGGATATTATTGAAATTTTCCAAACAGAAATTGATAACAATTTGAACTAGAATGATGATTAAGTTCGTGGGGAAAAGAAAGTATATATGAGGGACATTGTGGATTTGGAATCAAAACCTGCTTTACAAAGCTTGACAGAGTAGGGAGAAATACAGAAATTGTGAATCTGGATGACTAGAAAGATAAGGATCCCCTTAATCAAAATAAGTGTGTGTGCGTGTGTGTGTGCGTGTGTGCGTGTGTATGTGTGTGTGTGTGTGTGTGTGTGTGTGTGTGTATGGTTTTTGGTGTTTCAAGAGATAGTTTGTGTTATGGTACTCCTATTTAAGAAACAGACATAAGAGGTCTTTATATAGGGCTGCTAACTGAGGAAGTTGTTGGCTTATCATAAGAAAGAGTATAGAAGATAAAAATAAGGAAAGGGAGGAAGCCAGGTTACATCTAAGGAGGTGGAGCCTGGATGATGATTTAGTAAAGGTGAAAATATCCAGAAAGATTGGGTGGGTCCACAACATCAAATGGTACAAAGTAATCATAAAAGAAGAGGGTTGTGGGAGGCCAATAAGAGAAACAGTCTTAAATAGATGAAAATCTGAGACTCCTCTGTTGACCTCTTTTATGATCCATACTTTGTTTTTTTGAAAAACATTATAGCCTCTAGGAAAACTTTAAGTTCTTAGTAAACCAGCACTTAATGAGTTAACAGCCTTTTTTCACTCAGCAGAGTAAAGCTGCAGCTGTGGGTATATCTCTCTAACTGCTCCAGGCGTCCCAAGGTCACAGAGTGGCAAGCTCAGGCAAAATAACTTTTAGAAAAAGTGAGGCTCCTTTTTAACCTTGAGACTTTTTCTCATCCGGCATTATCTTCATAAGGAAATTCTTTGAAAAACTATAACTTTATTGTGCTTTGATGTGACATAATTTGTGTTTCTATGCAAATGTGAAGTTTCAGGGGGGTTCTTTTGTGTGAAATGAGTCTTGAAATATATATATATATATATGTATATATATATAATAAACTCCATGCTGCAAGGAAGAGGCAGCTATGAGCTAACAGAAAGATCTTCTGTGTCCTTTACTTCCTTATCAACTAAACTGTCCTTATCAGATTATCTAAGATGATAGATAGATCTCCAGAGAGAGGGCTGAGGAAAGGTCAATGAATTTGGCAATTAAGAGATAATTTCTAAGTTTGAGAGTTCTTTTCCAGGTCTGATATTCTGTGATCATGTGACATTCTTAATAGAACCTTTTAACATTTTGTCATCACATATTGAGACACTTGAGTTGTTTTTTGTTTCTTTATTTTCTCCCAGTGTTCCTTCATTAGCACTGCTTATTGAGAGACTTTAACATAGACTCAAACATTACTGGATTATGCATTCAAATAAGTGAAAAAAGTAGACATGGTCTCTTTTTTTCCAATTCCATGATAGCCACTGAATTTCATGAAAGGTAATTAGTTTTATTTATTTTGTGGAAGAGAATGAAACTTATATATTATTTTCAATACTTTAGTATAGAACATTAAAATAAACTGTTTCCTTAATTAATGAAGACAGTTTAAAGAGGCCAGTATTTTGGTTTGTACATTTTCATTTTTTTGTCTTTTACAAACAAGTGGTGGCATAGAAAGGGTTCTGGATCCAGAGAAGTTGGGCTCAATTTCTCTCCATTTTTTAGCAAAGAAACCTCTAATAAGTTATTTATTTTCTCTGTATTGTGCTTTTATTATCTTTAAAGTGCTGATAATAATGCTGGTATTGCCTTGTAGCTAGCAAAATGGTGCAGTGGATAAAGCACTGGGCAAAGAATTAGGGTCACTATTTGAATCCAGTCTTAGACACTGTTTCAAATAAAAGTTAATCTTGGAGACTTTATACTAAATTATAAGTATTTATTAGCAAAGAGAAAGAAATAGAGAGAAAAAAATAATTTTACCAGCCAAACTCAAAGTCTCCAGCCAAATACTTCATCTTGTCCTAGATTTTCCATGAATCTAGAGAACCATATGGCTGGGCCAGATAAATTAAGGCCAGCCAAGGAGCGAACTTGAGTTCAGGAAGGAACCAGAGCCCAAGAAACTGAGTTGCAAGATTCTCAACTTAGGATCAGGTCAACTGCTTGCCAGAAGTGACTCACATAGATAAGCACCAAGCTTTGAGAGGGCTCCTGTCACATGCCCCCCAAATGGCAGATAGAGTCTGTTTCATGATCTGGCTTTTAAAGCTCAGTCTAAACCTTTCCCTAAGATTTTCTAAGTGGCCAGGGTTTCACTTCAGTCCCTACACTTCATATACCTTGACTTCCACAGGTCCAGAATCTTACCTGCCATGCTGACAAATTAAGACCCGTAACTCTCTGACTCCTATTACATAATTCTTCCCCAATCTGGTGGTCTCCTAGATATTTAATTCACACAACACACTGGATGGGTGACCTTTGGCAAGTCACTTAACCTCTGTTTGTCTCAGATTCATCAACTATAAAATGAGAATTTAAAAAAGCACTTACCAGCAGAGTTGTCATGAGAATTGAATGAGTTAATATTTATAAAATGGATATTTAATAAATGCTTATTTTCTATCTTCCTTTCTTCTTTCTTTCTTTCCTTCCTCCCTTCCTTCTTTCCTTCCTTCCTTCCTGTATTTCAATGATTAAATGACATGATGCATACAAGATGCTTTGCAAACTTTAATCTCCCATTTAAGTATAAACTGTTGTTATGCCCATAGCCAAAGATAAATTAAAAAAACAAACAAACCATAAATAGATAAATAAATAAATCTAGTACAAGTCACATCTATCAGGATTGGTCCTTTGGGTACATCTAAAAATTGAGCAAATATTCACATAGGCCTGAAAACCAGCTAAAGCTATAACAATCTAGAAGAATAAAAGCTAAAAAATACAAAAATTTCCTCAGAGGCAAATGACATTTTAATTAGAAATCAGTCTCTCCTCACTGTAAATAGACTGTTAAATGTTCATTTCTTTATTATTGGCTGGTATATAAACATTGCTTGAGTATTTACGTACACAACTGAATGAATAATTACTCCATACCCAGTCATGTAGCTTTTGGCTAGCTTCTAATTCCAAGGATGAGGAAAGAATTCTTGGCTTGGGGGAAACAAAACCGTAAAGGAAATCCTATTATAGACTATTTATGAGTCAAGATTTGAATGCTAAGCCTTATGTCAGGAATTGAACATGATATATTTTAAAATAATTATTGATATCTTTGACTTTATCACTAAATTATTTCCAGTTTTAACCCTCTCTCACACACATACTTTGGACTCTTCGTTGAATGTATGTATCTAGGTGGTACCATGTTAGAGTGCTGGGGCTAAAGAGAAGAAGACCTGCATTCAAAACTGGCCTCAGATACTTAATAGTTTTGTGACTCTGGGCAGTTTATTTATCCTCTGCCTGCTTCAATTTCCTCATCTGTAAAATGGAAATAATAACATCACCTAACTGCCAGGGTAGCTGCAAGGATGAGATAGAATAATAATGTGTGTACACTGTTCCTGTCACATGGTTAGCACTATAGAAATGTTAATTACTATTGTCATTGTGACAAAGTAAAACAATTAAAGAAAATGATTCAATAGAATTACTGAAAGTATTTACAACTATTCACTCCTTAAGTCTATTAAAGGAAGTCTACTGTGTATCAACATGCAGTCTCCAGGACCAAGATCCATCATATAAATTAATGTAAATCAACTGCTTTTTTAAATCATTGTTTACATTTCTATTATTATAGTTGTGTATTTTGTTCTACTGGCTCTGTCTAGAGCCACTCTGCAAATCACTCTGCATCAGTTATACAAATATTTCTGTTTCTCTGAATTCCATATATTGACCATGTTTTTATCACTCAATAGCATTTCATTGTATCCAGATAGCACAATTTATTCAGTTATTCCCATTTGTGAATGCCTTCTTTGTTTCTATATTTTTACTACCATAAGTAATAGAACTATGAATAGAAAATTACATTTCTGCAGCACATATGAGAATTGTTTTTACAGTACAATGCAATCTGGATAGAGTGTCTATGTGGTAATAGAAGCATTATCTTAGGGAATTCTAATTAGCATAAATCTGTGATTTCATAGGTAAAGTGAGTCTCTAGTATGGAATTTCCCTTCATTAATACAGATCAACAACTCATCTAGAACTGAAGGGTCACTGAAATATTGATTGGCTCATGCAAAGTCTTCTAGTCATATGTGTAAAAGGTAGGACTTGTACTGAGGTCTTCTTTACTCCAAGGTATATATCAGTGGTTCCCAAACTTTTTTGGCCTACTGCCCCCTTTCCAGAAAAAATATTACTTAGCCCCCTGGAAGTTAATTTTTTAAAAATTTTAATAGCAATTAATAGGAAAGATAAATGCACGTGTGGCCATCACTGCTCTCCTGGATCTCTGCAGCATCCACTAGGGGGTGGTAGCGCCCACTTTGAGAATCGCTGATATATATATTCCATTAACTAGCTACATTTCACTACTAAATATCTACTCTAAGATCATCTTATTTCAATATTTAATATCAGTATCAGTTATACAAATATTTTGGACAAATGTCTTAAAATTCAAAGTATAACAATATTTTACAACAATTTAAGGTATGTTATGTACATATGTACGTACATTGGGTGGCTAGAATAGTAGATATAGTGCTCAGCATGGAGTCAGGGAGACCCAAGTTCAAATCCAGCAATAGTCACCATTAGATACCCTGGACAAATAACCTTGTTTGCCTCAGCTACCTCACCTGTAAAATGAGCTGGAGAATGAGATGGCAAAATACTTCAGTGTCTTTGCCAAGAAAAGCCTGTGCGAATTTAATATAAATTATACTCCCTTATTCCATTTGAAAACCCATTTTTTGGTTTATATCATTCTCACCCTTTCACTGCCTGTCATGCCATACTGGTATTTGGAAGGTGATGCCTGATGTCTCTATGCAGCAGGTCCCATGTCAGAAAGCCAGGACTTGGACCTAGACTAAGGTTAAGCCTGTCCAACCAGAGAGTCCCAGGAGGAGTGATGAAAATTTATTTCATAAGAAAGGGGACTTAGGAAGTGTGTTCTTTTTTGCTGGACATCCATTGCTTTCTTTCCCTTCTCTGGAGCATTTAACTCTTGCCAGGTACTGGCTTGGTGCCAGCCACTTCAGGATGAGGCAAGGCAGCATATGAAAAATGGCTAGTAATTAGGCATTAGGCATAACCAGGTGATCATCTCTCTCTCTCTTTCTCTCTCTCTCTCTCTCTCTCTCTCTCTCTTTCTCTCTCTCTCTCTCCTCATAAATAATTATAAATTAATATACAGTCTCCAGAAAATTTTAATCATAAAAACCCCAAATAAGGTCACAAAGAGTTTGTCCTGACAGGAATTACTGAACAACAACAACACACAAAATATGTGGGTGTGATTAATACTCATAAAACAGTTCTATTTTTTTGAAGAATCATTAGAAACTTTGGGTCTCCAGTTCTGAATTCTCTACTGACCTCTGAGTCACAACTTAGAATAGAATTAGGACACCACTTCATTTAATAAGAATAATTTTTGCAGCCCCTTGAGTCACTTAATATAAACCTCATTTTATAGGACTATTATTCCTATCATTTCTATTAATCATAGAATATTGGCATTGAAGAGAATCATAGAGATAATTTGGTCCAAGCCTCTCTTTTGGCACATAAGGAAACTGAAGATTAGCAAATTAGTTGATGGCAGAACCAGAACTAGAGTCACAAAGTAATCAGACATCAAGTGGATAGAGCTCTAGACCAGAAGTCAAGAATGATTGGGTTAAAATCCAGCCTCATTTTTGCGGGAAAGTTCAAAGAGTATTAATGACGCCACAGGGTAATATATTGACTTGAGTTTTAACTGGATTTAAGTAAGGCAGAGTTGCATAGTCATCAGCCTCACTCTCTCTTCCAAAGTTATCCATGTGGTAAGACAAAAGTCAAGATGACTGTCAATGACTAAGAATTGAAGGAATGACCTTGATGTCTTTGATATATGACCATCGGACTTCTGACCTGCTTCAGCTGCCTTCATGGCCATTGGAAGAAATTGTTCTCTTCTGTACATTCTACTGGGAGATGTCTTCTCATGCTTTGGCTACACATTCCCCTAAATCATCAGAGGTTTGAGATCTGTTGGTTATCCCAACCTAGTTTAACCCACCTGACAAAATGGTTTTACTGGAGTATAACTGCTGCATATACTCAGCTTCTTAAAGCCACTGATGAGAGTTGGGTGAAAGATAAACATGGAAGGTGGATAAGTAACCCTAAAAAAGGCTCAGCAATCCCTTACATCAGAAGTACTAGTCCTTCCTAAATATCTCATATACTTCTCATATACTTTCTAAATGATAAAACACAGGGCCTAGTAGATTGTAGCCCATTAAAAATGCTTATTTTCTTCCCTTTCCAAGTTCCTACCATTTAGTACCTTCTATTATGGCCTGTTGCCACTCGTAGTTCTCCAAAGGGGGTTATGAGGTGTTCAAGAAAAATTACCACTGATGTAAGGACTTGCTGAGCCCTTTTCAGGATTACTTTCCTCCTCTGAGGGAATTACCTAGCTCTTACCTGTGGCTCTAAGAAGCTGTATCATACGCATTGGTCAAATACAGGTAAACTGACTCAGCAAATGGGCTGAACCACCAGGTTGAGGGTAACTGACAGGACTAAAACATTTTGGTAAGTTTGGGGAAGGTGTCTATCCCAGGCATATGAAGATTTCTCTCGGAGGAATGAATGAATGAGAATAACTTATTCTAACAGTTACGAAGGTAGTAGTAGCAGCCTCTGTGGAGAGCTTAGAACTTGAATAGACATCTGTGAAGAATATTTTTCAACCAATCTAAAATAAACAAAGAGGCAAAGTCCCAAGTCACTAACAAGTTTACTGAGATAGACTGGTGTCTCAGAAAAGCTGTGTCATTAGGTTTCCTTCTACTTGAGACAATTGTATGAGTTTTCTCCCTTTTTTATACCCTAAAATTACATCATTCAAGATTCTAGGGCAAAATTCAAATACTAAATCCTACATCTCAATGTCAGGAGGTCTATTTAGGATGAGTGGGCAGGAAGATATATTTTCTAACAATGAATGTGTGCTATCTTCTTGAGGAGGTATCTCAACTTCTTATTAAGTCTTGGTTGGCTGGGATCGCTTTCAAGTTGATATGCTAGCAATGTCCATCCATCAAGGGGTCAGAACATTTCCAAGGCCCCCAACACTCATCATCTGGACATGCCTTAAATGGCTGATGAGCTTTCTGCTTACTTAATGAATCACAACCTACTGCAAAATGCTAGCATAGAGAGAGTTATAGCAAAAGGAAATAGCTAGATTTACTGTGTAGTTTTAAATTTTCCTTATAAAACATAATTACTAGATTTCTATTAATATTACTATAATTCTATTAATCACTATTCAGTCATTGTCCTAGATTAATCACTTACTTAGCTATGAAATGATTAATTGTGATAACTGGGGTCTTGTTTAAAAAGAGTCAAGGGGTCTGGGATTCTCCTTTTCACATCAAAGAAGTCAAAATCACCCACTGGATCTGAAGCCATCTTCAGTCAAATTGACTTTTGTCTTGCCATTGGACTTCAATAATTCTGGTAGGAAGAGTGAGCCCAAAGACTTTGAGCAACTCTCCTTCATTTAAATCCAATTTGTGTATGAGTCAAAATACATCACTAGTGACATCATTTTAATGCTCTTTGGGTATTAAGGATGACAACCACCATTTCTCCAAAACATGACTGAGCATCCTTAATTTATTAATGGAATAAACATTTATGAATAACTTAATTTTTCTTCTTCTACACAGTCCTCCCGTGGTATATCATCATAACATAAAAGTTGGACTAACTTCTTAAAGATCATGCCTCTTTATTACATCCCTTCCAGGTTCACCCATACTGGAAAGTTGTTGTTGTTGTTGTTGTTTTTACTATGGTCATCACAAAAGGCTTTAACTATTTTTTTTTTTTGAGAAATACTTTATTATCAGCAGAGAGGCTAATCAAGATCAGGCATCCCTTGGGGGCAACTGGGTAGCTCAGTGGAGTGAGAGTCAGGCCTATAGACAGGAGGTCCTAGGTTCAAACCCGGCCTCAGCCACTTCCCAGCTGTGTGACCCTGGGCAAGTCACTTGACCCCCATTGCCCACCCTTACCAATCTTCCATCTATAAGACAATACACCGAAGTACAAGGGTTTAAAAAAAAAAAAAAAAAAGATCAGGCACCCCACTGAGTATTCTTTAGTTCAATGGAAAACAACAACAAATCTATAAAATAATCCTCAATAATGTACAATCTGTCATGCTTTTGCAGTGATGCAGGAAGATTTTTACAAAATGGTATAAAAGATACTAAGATACCTCAGATGAGATTTAAGGCATGCTTTATCTGACTCTTACTTATAGCAAGCACTCTAACAAGTGATGATCCAAATTCATCATCAATAAGAAGACAATCAATAATAGCAATTACAAACACCCACACCCATACCCCACCCCACAACTCAATCTCCTCCAAGGTAAACTTTTCCATTTGGAGAGAGTTACATATTAAGAGATTATTTCTTTTACTTATTAAAAAAATGGAATTTTTACCCATTTGTCAATATCCTGCCTTTCAATGCCAAACATAATATGTTTACTTTCTGTTCTACATGGCAACCCTTCAAAATATGAAGATAGCTATAATATGTCCACCCATATCCTAATGTTTTTTTTTCCAATTATTCCCAGCTCATCCAATCAGTCCTCCTATGATATGATAGTAATAGTCTAATAGTGTGTCATTTTTCTCCTCCCCAATTTGCTTTCCATCTTAAAATGTGTTGCAATTTGTCAGTGTCATTTCTAAAACATAGAACCCAAATCTGACTAAAATATTTGAATTTTAGAATAGGTTTTTGTAGATATATATTTTCTTATTTTAAGCCAAATTCTGATAAATGGAATTGTATTTTCTGTTTATAAAATATTGTTTGGAACTCAAAATATATTAATAATTTCTAAGTTAAATGTCTGAAAAACAGATCACAAGTTCTAAGAGCTTAAAGAGACTTTGAAGGTAATCTAGTCAATTTTACAAAGAAGATATATCATAGATGAGGAAGTAGAAAAAATAATATCTTCCAGCTAAAAAGCAGTGGAGCCAAGGATTGAATCAAGTTACCTGATTATAAATCTAGACCTCTTCCCACCATATTACATTGCTGCTATTATCTTTATTAGGAATAATAAAATGAACAGAAAGCCAATATTTTTAATATGTATATTGTTCTATATTTTAGGGGAAATCCATCAAATTTTAATATCATAATAGAAATGCTAAATTAGAGAGACATGTCTGTGACGTTCAGAGTCTATGGGGAAAAAAAAAAAGAATTTTGCTTACATTTGTGTCCACTGTAACAATGTCATGGATTAGAGCTGCCACTGCACTTAGAGAGCTCCCTTTCTAAGGTTTGTGGACTGCTATGTCTTTCCCAAATCTGATTTGAATCTTATTTCATGAAATAGGGTGATCTAATAGATTGGTCACATTTATTATGCAGTTTCTCTCTCTTTCTGGGATCCTTGCCTAAGCTTGCACTAACTAATTAAATCACTTTGATCAGATTATTTAAAAAGAGAGTCAACAGCTTAACTCAATTCAGAAACCCTTTAATGAGGGAAATTTATCCTTCTTATCTGACAGTATTGCCCTGGGTTTAAAAAAAAAACCTGGTGCATCTAGATGTCAAGAAAAACTGCAAGAATTCTCAAACAATGCTTTATAGTTTCTCAAGGTTCAGTCAGTTGACAACTCTTTTTCTTAACCTGGACCCATAATAGAATAGCATCTCCAAAGTGCAAAAAGAAAATCTTCAAAATAAATTAAACATCACTTAGCCCTGTCACCTTAGCCGTTTTGAAATATTCTGTGACTTATTTTGGGACACTAGGACACTTATATAACTTGCCTAATGGACTCAAAGTTAGTAAGGGGCTCTATAGAGGTCTAGAAAGCTGGGTGGGGGACAGAGGGAAGGAGGAGCCTGAGAGCTTGACAACAGAATTATCTGAAAACCAGCATGCTTAGTAGGCACTAGGGAGAGTTGCCTTGCTGCTGCCTGAGGGTTCTTCCCTGACTGCTGACTTCAAGAAGAAAAAAAAAATCAGACAACACTGAGAAAAAATGAGAAATGGAAATGCACACTCACCAAAACACTGATCAGATTTTCCTGCCGTGGAAAGGTTCTTTTTTCTGACTTAGATCTATCTCAGAGGCTAAGAGAACGTGCATTGTATATTTACCATTACCAACTCTAAGGATGCCTTTATCAACAGAGAATCATTCTTATAGCATCTTTGCACTAGACTTAAACAAAATGTGTGACCTAGCTCACTTGGTCTATGCATGCAGTTGCTAGAAGCTGGATCTTATAGTGCTTTTTAGATTCTCTTATACTTTGAATGAATAGGACTTTATGAAGAAAATATAGACTTATTCACCTAAAATGGAGAGTTTAACTGGTTGCTATTGCCTTGAAATGACCATTTTTACTAATAAGAATACAGTATATTAGAAAAGGAAGGAATCTTAAAGGTCATACAATCTATTTCCCTTCCTTTAACAGATGAAGAACCCAGAAGGAGGAAAATATTGCTTTAGGGTCTTTTTCTTTTCAGATTACCTGTCTATACAATTCCTTTTTTTTTCTTTTTATATAATTTACATAATAATGTATTAAATAATAGTAATAAAACAATAATAAATTATATATACATATATATATATTATTATATACACTTTTTCTTTTCACTTATTTCTTTTAACCTCAAAGTCTGAAAGGTACATCATAGGATCATAGATGGAGAATTGTATGATTCCTCAAAAGGTCATTTTTTTCAACTCATTTTACAAATGAGGGAGTTAAGTTCCAGAGAAATTAAATGACTTCACTAACATCTCAGGGTCAGAGGCTTGGGACTTTTCTGTTCTCCCTATGAATCACTGTTCTTTTCCACTGTACCATGGCAGCATCAGGATTCAAACTCTTCTCACCGTTTTCAAACATGAAGAAAATACCTGAAATTTGACATAATACAAAAAATAGCAAAATTGACAATACTTTGTTATTTGTCCTTTTAGCTTTTCTTTGCTAATACTAAAATAAAAATATCTAACATATATAAAACTTTAAGATTGATTTTATGTTTCATGTTTTAAATGGTTGTTTTAAATTTTAAATGCCAGAAAGAGATTTAAATGTGTCAGTTTGAAGTATAGAGTTAAATCCTTCTATTATCACCATTTTACAGAGGAGAAATCTAACACTGAAAAAGGTTGTGATCTTCTCAGAACCCTGCAGCTAATAAAGAGTCTAGAGTAGGATTTGAATTCCTGATTCAAATACCAGAACTCCAGTCAGCTACTACCCATCTCCTTCAATCATAATAATTACTGTGTCAAAACCTTTCCTTTTGAAAAAAAGCTTAGTTCCCAGCAAAGAGTGACGTGAATAAGGCCAAGTGGTTAGATTACTAGTAACAAAATGAGTAAGAATCTAGGAGAATATTTAATTTGTCCCTTTATTTTATTGATGAGATGAAATTACATGCCCAAAGACATACAAGTAATACCCATCAAAATTAGAATGCCATAAGTCATGTATCAGGCAAAGGATAAGGGCTCTTAAGTCAGAGGATTTGAGTTTGAATTTCACCTTTGATGATTGCTTCCAGTGTGACATTGGTCAAGTCTCTTCCCTTTCCTGGGCTTCACTTTCTAAACCTGTAAAATGAGCTAGTTGGACATGATGACCCTTGATGCTCTTCATCTATGATCTCAATCAACCAAACAAAGATTCTCTCCCTATAAATCCAGTAGAATATTAACTTTTGGAGGGATGTGGCCTTTTCATTTTTGTTTTTGCATCCTCAGTTTCAGTGCCTGCCTCATGGTAGTTACTCCATAAACATTATGTGAATTAAATCATATTTCTTGTTTTTACAGTGTCATGCTCCTCGATACTTACTTATTGGTGATCTCAACCCTGGGTATCTTAATTCTCAAACCACTGTTCTCTCTCCAAAAGGGCACACTCTGTCCCAGATTCAAAATTGTTTCCAACATAATGATACAAAGCAGAGTGCTAGAAGTCAATGTCTGGTCTGCAAAGGTTGCCACAGTGCATAGATCTTATGTAAATGGTAACCTTTTAATGGTGTTTGCCAACTAAAGGAAAAACCAGAAACAATTTCACTTGGTTACAGAACAATGCAATGTGTTTGTATTTGAAAAGCATCACCTCAATGGAGGATGTAAATATCAACCTTCCCTTTGGAAAACAAAAATCTCCAAATGACATGCAGATCTGAATTAGTTGTCAATACCTTTTAATGAGCTGTAGATAAATCTGACAATATGCAGAGACTTCATGGGATGCCTAGTGGCAATCAACTCATTCCTGAGGATGAGCAAAGGAAGCAAAAAAAGAGGAAAAATGCATCCCTGCCTGCAAATTTGTGACATTTACCAAATTAAGTTTAACTATGTAATCCTCCTCAGAGGAAATGCAACTCAGATATCTTTGGGCTATTTAGTATTTGGAGTTGTATTAGGACAATTAATACTAGCATTAAACAGTTACACAGTCCCTTTTTCCCAGGAAGGAAAACAGGACACTAACTTTCTCAGTTAGTATGGTGAACAAAATGCCTTTTTGTTTTATTTATCTCATTGTACTTTCTGCTTGCACAAGGAAAGGTATCATAACATCCCTGGAGATTTAACTCTGTACTTCAAACTGACACATTTAAATCTCTTTCTGGCATTTAAAATTTAAAACAACCATTTAAAAAAAACATTTGACATAATAGCAATCTGAGGGATGAAAATTACTTTATTAGCTTTCACAGAATTGAAAATTCTGAAAAGAAAATGAAATCATAAAGGGATCAGGGATTTATATGAATGTGTGAAGGTATCTTTTAAACGCATGAAATCTTGAAAGCAGAGATGTTTCATGTTTGTTTCCCCAGCACCTAGTATAGTGCCTTAGTAAGTATTTGAGAAATCATTATTGTATAGAAAATTAATATTGAACAACAACAATTTGAACATGAAACTTTTCTTAAACACTGGGTTTAGAAGGTCAGCCAGCTTTCAAGTTTAAATAATTTACTCCTAGACCTCAAGGCATCTCCTGGGTTGGCCTTTTTTGGAGCAGGGTAGAGACCTGCTTCTTTTTTATCTGTAAACAAGAAATCTCTTTGGTGATAAAGTCAACAAGCTCTAGATGCCCCATGTTAGGTGACACCATTTTGGACTGTAGTGGCCCTGCTACTTAGCAATATGTGTTGGCATTTTCTGGGATTGTTGGTATCCTTAGGACACTCCCCTTGCTGTGATAGGGAGGAATTGAGGTCTCTGCATCTTACCTGGACATCTTATGTGAATGTTTTTCAATAAAAAAAGTCTTGGGGAGAGGCTGAATGAAGACATTACACGAAGATTGTTATAGTTTGTACCATGGGAAGTGTATGAAGTGAGAAATTAGTGTGTTATCCTCAAGTTATGAAAAGTTATTAATATCTAAAGGTTGGTTCCCTTCCCCCCCACCACTGTCTTACCAAAGCTTTGAAGCTTCTAGGGAATCTCTCTGGGAATTGCCCCAGGCAGGAGTCCCAGGCTAAAGGTGTTAGGTCCTGAGGCACTTGTGACCAAACCTTAAGTACCATCTTGAGTGCCCTTTTGTCCTAGAAGACTCTCCTATTGTATCTTTGTAACCCCTCCTAGATAATCCCTTCTTTTTATCTGTCTCCAACTTCCTTGTCATTTCTTTAAAATATTGATTTGTTTGGATATACCCATTGTGAAGCTATTCTCCAGTGGTCTTGAAGATGTTAATAAGCTTGAATGTGTTCATTGTAAAGTCAATGTAAAACTATTCAACACTTTCTCTAACTATTGTAAAATGTTATAATCTTTTCTGGGAGACTTGATTACCTTAGGATTCTCCTATAAGTATGGGATTTTTCTGTGAATTATTGGGCATTTGTCTTGGGTTACAACTTGAGGCAATACCCCACATTTTCTCTGTAATCCCTTGGGGCATCTCTCTTGGGTCTTAGACCTGAGACTATATACCCCCCCCCCCCCCCACTACATCTCTCTCTCATAATAAAGTGTTATATTGATTATATAAATGGTTGACATCCACAGTCATGTGTTTTTTTTTTTTTTAAATAAGTGGTAAAAGACTAGGAAGTTTGAAATTTCTAAGCCCCTTCAAATTCCACCCTACACAGGAAGTCTGTCTTTTGATGATCTCTTCTGGAAGTACTCTTACTTTCTTGCTCAGCTCTCCTGCCCAGAAGCTTGCAAGTTTTCCTCTCTCTCTTGAGTCCTATTTTTTGTCCCCCATCTTGTTCCTGGGCCTCTGTTTGGACTGTGAAGGGAGTCTACTGGCTAATTAGATTTTCTTTGCCAGTCTTTTAATAAATATTTTAAAATTAAGAAGTATGTCCTCCAGAAAACTTCATTCATTACAGCTGACTTAAATGGAGAGTTATTTTCCCCATTTTACAAATGAAGAGACTGCAGTTTGGAGAAAGTATGTGATTTACCACAGAATATATATCTAATGTGTGTGAGATCCATATTTAGCTCTTCTGATTCTATAGGGAGTGGGATGACTAGTCACCCAAATTATAATTACAAACCTGGAGTACAAAAAGCAGTTTTTATTCTTTCTCATGAGGAATGGGCAATTGCCCTAATGGCACATACCAATGCGTGGGCACTGATATAAACATTTTACAGATTCCTGAGGCAAGACCTCAGTCCTCCTTTGTCCAATATCCCATTATCTGGGGGCTGAACTTACAAGCTAGGAGCGAAAGTCTGCCCAATCAGAAAACAGCAAGATACATAGCATGAGCTGATCAGGAGCTTCCACCAGGGAGGATAGGTTATTGAGAGCTAGCCATATCCTCAGGAGTGACTCCTCTGCCTCCTATAGGACTGAGAAGATAAGATAAGGAAGTAGTATAGCCTAATGGTTTTCTTCCTTGAGATAAGAGGCCTCTCAATTTATTGGACCTGTGGCAATAATGAAATGTCCTTGAGGTTTTATTCTATGACCCTAAACAGGTTTTCATTCCCTAATGGAGGTCCAGGATGGGTGTTCACCCTGAGAAGAACAAATTCATTCTTTTTACTCCCCACAATGGCTAGGACTATTGTTTTAGGATAAAGACATGAGAATTGATGGAATACCAATCCTTCATTTGCTAGATGAGAAAACTGAGGAACCAAGAAGTATAGCAACTTTAAGAAAGCCAATGGGATAGATGAGATTAAAATCCAGGTCCTCTGGCTCTTTCTAGCACATCAGAGTGGTCCTCTGTACTACAATGCCTCCCCCAGAATTCAGTATAAATAGTATATGTGCACATGCGTGTACGTGCATGCACACACACACATATGTGCACACACACTTTCTCCCTTACATAATGTTAATTTTCTAACTCAGATAACTCCAATGCTTGTTTTGGCAGCACTGAATGATTTTAGGAAGCAATGTGGTATTTATCTCAGGACTGAGATATTGACAGCCCCGGGTTTGAAACATGGTTTTGCCACTTTATATCTCTGGAATTTGATGCAGTTTATATAGCTTCTCTGTGAATCAGTTTTCTTATATCTAGAAACCCCAAACTTCTAGCCACATAGAATCTGAAAGTCCTCCAAGTTTAGTTAGCTTGAAGCTGAGGATCTCAAGTTTGACCTTGTCACATGAGAGTTTCTCCCTAAGGGAAACTCCAACTTCACAAGTTTTGGTTTAACAATAGACCTTAATATAGGTTAGGTAGAGCTAGCAAATCCCATCAGATTTTAGGTACCCTTTTTGGTCCCAGTAGTTTCTTCCTTTGTGTCAAAGTCCTTTACCAAGGAAGTCCAGCCTTTGGCTGGATCTTTCCCTTTTGTGTCCATTGTAAAGCATCAGCCTCTCCCTAATAATTATAATAATCTCCCTGAAAAATAGGATCTCCTCTTTTTCCTTGTAGCCATTGTAAAGCCAATCAACTATATTTTCCCCACCCCCAGTTCCCTAAACAGTATATTAGCTCCCCCCCCCCATTTCTTTTATTCTTCCAAACTGTCAATCTCCAGCTTTTGGTGATCCTGGGGGTCAGTGGCCAGAGCATCTAGAGTCTCAGGGCTCTGTGTGGGTTTATAGCACACAGCTTTGCCTGGAGGCCTTGAGGAAAGTACTGAACCCTTCTCCTCAATTAAAGATGTGGTTTTTCTGACTATTTGATAGTTCTGTGTTTTTTCCAGTTTAACATATGTAAACTGATAAAGGAAGGGAACAAGCACTTATTATGTGTTGACTCTTTATCAGACACTACGTCAACCATTTTACAAATATTATTTCATTTAATCTTCACAGTAATACTATTAGATGGGTATTATTTTTTGTCTATTTTACATTTGATGAATTAAACCAGTAAGAAGTTAAGAAAACTTTCCAACATCTCATAGATAGCAAATTTATAAGTTTAGGTATAAACAAATATTTCTTACTCCAGGAGCAATACCCTTTAATTGTTGTTTCCCCTAGTATCTGCCTCTGATGCGGTTAGAAAAGATGTTATCTAAATATTCTTCCAGCTCAATGTCACAGAATTCCCAAGCTGTTCTCTAAAAACTATCTCCTGTAAAATATGCCTTTCAGGTAGTCATCTAGCACTCCTTAAAGATCTCAAGTAAGGGGGAAACGACCAGATCAACTCCTAGAAAAAGGGCATTCTACTTTTGAATTTTTCCAATTGTTAGGAAAGGTTGTTTTTGTTTGTGTGTCTGTTTTCCCCTTACTTTAGATCTAAATTTATCTCTTTAAAATTTCCATCCATTATTCCTAGTTTTGTACTCTGAGAATGAAAAAAAGAAAGAGTTCCTTTCCCATTCAAATGCCAGTATTCCAAATACTTAAAGTCTTACATAATTATTTTCTTTTGATATTTCTCTCTGTTAATCTTTATCATATTTCTCTCTCTCTCTTTCTCTCCAAACATATATATGTTTATATATGTATATACACACACATACATACACACATATGTATATACATATCCATACATATATAGCCTCAATTTCTGCAACTTAGTAATGTTCTACTTAAAATGTGGCACCTAGAACTGAAGACAATATTACAGATATGGCTAGATTAGGGTAAAGTAAAGGAACTAGAGTTGGGAGCCCAGTACACCATCTATTACACCACCCAGCTACCTCTAGGCTTCTTAACCTTAGTCCTTTTCCTTTATTGATTACTATTGGACACACTTTCCTCATATAATTTTGAACTTGATTTGTTGACCTTAAGTATAAAACTTTCCATTTATCTTACCAAATTCCAACTAATTACACTTAACCTAATGGACAAACCTTTCAAGATCTCTTTGTATACTTATTTTGGTGTCCAGTGTGTCATTTGTCCCTCCCAGACATAGACCTTTGGAGATAACAAAGATGTCATCCATTGCTTTATACAAAAAAGTTGAAATAAAATAAATAGCAAGTTGCAATCAGAAATCCTTGAATCACTTCCACCAGACTTTTTTTTCAAATTGACACTGAGTTATTATTGACTACTTTGGGCTATTTAATTATTTTTGAGCTTCCAAAATGAGATGGATTTGATTACATTTTCCTTTTCAAAATCACTATACCCATTTTATAATACTTAAGTCAAGAGGATAATATCATGAAAGAAAATAAAAATGAGATGCCATAACCCCAATATATATTAGAATTCATAGCTGTGGAGCATAAAAATTTATCTTTAATTTGCTTTTATGATATTTTACATAGGTTGTGTGCCTTTTTCATAGAAACTATCAATCAGTCATCATGCTTTTATTAAATGTTTATTATATGGCAGGCACCATATTAAATCCTGATTATTCTAAAATGGAATAGTTACTGAGGACAAATTGCTTACATATATTGTAATATAATGTTACAGACACATGCAAAACATATCCATACATAACTAAATACAAAATATATACAAAGTAATTTGTTTGAGGAGTGAGGTGACTTGTTGGTGTGGTAGAGAAAGTGCCAAAGCTGAAGTCAGGAAGATTCCTCTTCCTGAGTTCAAATTCAGCCTCAGACTTTTACTGGCTATGGGATCCTGGGCAAATTACTTAACCCTGTTTTCTTTAATTTCCTTAGATCTAAAATGAACAAGAAAAGGAACTGGCAAACTACTCTAGTATCTTTGCCAAGCAAATTCCATAAAAGGTTATGAAGATTCAGAGAGGACTTAAATATGACTAAACAAAATTTTGGGAAGGAGAAAAAAGAGTGGAGTAGGATGGGAATCAAAAAAGACATCAGGCAGGCAGTAGATTTTTGAATTGAGCATAGAGGGAAAATAAGGATTCTAAATGGGAGAGGTGAGGACAAAGCATATATAAAGACCAGAGGCAATTTATTCAAGGGCAGAGATATGGGAGATGTATGTCTATATCTGAAGAACATCAAGAAGACCTAAGAGTGGTACATATGGCAAATAAAGGAATTCATTTGGTCATATGGTTAATAGATAGACACTAGGATTTATTGAGTCTGTTATAATATCACCATACCTGTGCTTTAGGTCTATAGTGCAAGATTTAAATTAATGTGATACTTCATGTATTATTTTTATAAAGTTTATTACCTGACAAAACAGAACCACATGACTAAGTTTTTCCATCTGCTCAAAAATTCCCTACTCCACTAAGGCCTCAACAGGAAGGAAAGAGAGTAAGGGGGGGGGGGGGGGCTACACTTAATTTATATCCTGGCTACATCAGCATGTAACCACAAGAAGTGAGTAGGGTTCTGGGAATCATAGTTTTTCTGGGGATCAGATTCAAATTACACTATCCCCCCTGGGATCCTTTGGGAAACTAGTCTCCAAAATGGATCATGTAAACATAACCAACTTATAAATTATAATAATTTGGGGATAAAAGTCAAAGAGAACAAAACCAATGATTGCTAGGCACATTGACAAAAAGCCAATAATTATGGGGCAGTCCCCTTTGGCATAAGATTATACATACAAAATAAATATGTTACAACCCCTCACAGTTCAACCAATTATATTCCATGGTTCATTCTGGATCTTCTGATTCTGTGGAGGTTTCTTCAGGCATCTTCATTGTACTTTCTTCAAACAATTCACTTAAAGGATTCTGGGAGGTAGCAAGTTTCTTATCCTAAAATTACTCTCAAACAAGAAAAAACTTTTATAAAACTAGAATTTTATGAAAATTATACAGTCTCCCCCTGAGGAAGGTGTTGACAAACACACAGATCAACTCAGGATATATTAATTTTAACTAAGAAAACAGCTTTTTAAAAAAAAGACAGCAGTATAGTAGCTAATTCAAGAAAACCTTTTGGGTCTTAAAACGTCACCAAGAATCTAGATCATTTTGGTGGAGGAACAGAGTAAGCTGAAGAGTTGCAAATAGGAAAAATAAACCATCCAGAAGTCACTAGGTTACCTGGGTAATGCTCCCTTCTGGGTAGCCATCCAGAGGTGCCACGCCTACTAGGAAAACCTTCCTACCTCCCTGATGAGACTGTAATAGTCATATATGGCATGTCTTTATATGTCTTATCCATTACATTTTTATAAATGTGTAGGTGGGGATTATAATAGTGCTATAGCACTTCACTTCAGCTACTAAATGGACTCTTACCTCTTGTTACAAACAACTCAAAGGTACTTTTACAATATTCTTCTCCAGTCCAATCATATGGGGAGATACAAATAAAGACAATATAACAGCACATATAGCTAATCGTCAAAACACATTAACTTAAAGTGACATAGTGTAACAAAATATATTAGATTAGAAACAACATGTGAACTTAACAAACAAAATAAAATCTTAAAACAAGCAATCAGAAAATATAAAATATGTGACAGGATACAGGCCTTAATTCAAGAGTTCTTTTTTTCCAATTCCAATACAGAAATTTTTCATAAAACAATGTACTCTGAAAAGGCTTAAAATCTACCTCCAGACTTTTTAAGGTTCCTTCTGCTCCCCAGTATCATCATCCATCTAGGTTCCTTTTAGTTCCAACTCTAGGATCTCCCATATTGAGGGAGAATTCCATGTTGAACATAGTGTGGAGGAATCCCATATTGGATTTATTATAGAGACTGGGCAGGCCAAAATGGCAAGGGGGTATAAGGAGATGAATCTCCCCCCTGAATATAGGTTCACCCAAGTTAATTGCAAGGACCAGTGCACCCAGGAATGGTAGGAAGAAACGACATCTAAAAATGGGAGCTGTTTGAGATAGGTAATGCACTGCTCTTTCATAGAGTGGGCCATGCTTGCAATTCTACTTCATGTTTGGAAGAGTAACCTTCCTTCCCCTCCCCCCTAGAGGGTAAAAATGCCAGGAAGCAGCTTGCTTCCCCTGCCACATGGACAGAGAGTTAAGAGGGTAGAAATTCTCCTCAGGTAAAAGCCCTTTAGGCTAATTATTGCCTAAGGGAAACACACCTGGACTTCCATAGCAAGCAGCTAGTACTCAGCTGCTAGCAGTGTAAGGGAAAGCAGGATTTAAACTTTCCCAACTTGTTTGGAGAGTGGCTTCAGGGACTCCCAGTTTGGTGGCAGCAATCAACAGTAGCTAGCAGCAGCGGGGAAATCAGCAGCAACAGATCATAGCAGCAATGCCAGGAAAATACTGAAGAGAGTTCCCAGAGAGGGGACAGGAGAAATGTGATTTCTTTTTAAACTAATCTACTTAGAGATAATTAAGGGTTCTGAGTCCCACTTATGGTCACCATAAATGTAAGATTTAAATTGATGTGGCATGCTTCAAATATTATTTTTATAAAATTTATTATCTGACAAAACAGAACCACATGACTAAGTTTTTCTACCTGCTCAAAAATCCCCACTCCATAAAAGCCTTGACAGGAAGGAAAAAGAGCAAGAGGTGGGGCTACACCCAATATATATCCTGTCTACTTCAGCATGTAACACAGAAAGTGAGTAAGGTGCTGGGAATCATAGTTTTGCTGGGGATTGTAGTTTTGCTGAGGATCAGATTCAAATTACGTAATAGCTTTGGCAGTTGTGTGGTGGATGATATAGAAGGAGGGGAGATGTAAAGCATGGAGATCTATTGAGAGGATATTTCAATAATCTAGATAAATGATAATGATTATGTATACCATTGGGAAACTTTGGCACTTTTCAGATTTTATCTGAAATTGTATCTATCCTTTTTTTTGGCCAATGCTCTATGACTATTTTTTCTACCACATTTTATACTTCACAATATCAAATAATGAAGAAGCCCCAGAAAGAATAAAATAATTCGCAAAGGAATATCTTGAATAATGTTCATGGTAGGATCAAGAATAGGGTAGCATAATGTATTACTGATCAGGTAAGAGGTTGAATTATCTAGCAACTGAATTTCCTTCACATTATGAAATTCTTTAATAAATGCCCTTTATTTCAACAATCTAAGTTGTAATTAGGGCTATTTTGGGAACTATATTCTTTCCGTAACATGAACCCAAGGTGTGTATTCTTCCCTAAAGGGATTGCAATAGGTCTGAGGCCATAATGCTCTATGCAAAAGCCTAGTTGCAGTAAGACTATTCTATTGATAATATGTGGACTCCTAGTCATATCTATAATTGGCTCTGTTGACCCTTTCCTTAGAAAGTCCCAGAAATACAAAATACCTTCCAAGAACTTGAGGCAATATTCTTTTTTTATTTTTTAATTTATTTTTATTTTTTTAGAAAAAATTTTTCCATGGTTACATGATTCATGTTCTTGCTCTCTCTCCCCCCACTCCCCCTATCCCCCAGTGGCCAATGTACATTTCCACTGGTTTCTTCCTGTGTCATTGATCAAGACCTATTTCCATATTATTGATAATTGTTCTAGGGTGGTCATTAAGAGTCTTCATCCTAATTATGTCTGCATCAACCCATGTGTTCAAGCTGTTGCTTTTCTTCTGTGTTTCCACTCCTGTAGTTCTTCCTCTGAATGTGGGTAGCATTCTTTTCCCTAAATCCCTCAGAGTTGTCCTGGGTTGTTGCATTGCTGCAAGTATAGAAGTCCATTATATTCAATTTTATCATAGTGTGTCAGTCTTTGTGTATAATGTTCTCCTGGTTCTGCTCCTTTCTCTCTGCATCAATTCCTGGAGGTCATTCCAGTTCACAAGGAATTCCTCCAATTTATTATTCCTTTGAGCACAATAGTATTCCATCACCAGCATATACCACAATTTGTTCAGCCATTCCCCAATTAAAGATCATACCCACGTTTTCCAGTTTTTTTGCCCCCACAAAGAGCACAGCTATAAATATTTTTGTACATGTCTTTTTCCCTATGATCTCTTTGGGGTCAGCAATGGTATAGGGCAGGCATTCTTTTAGTGCTCTTTGGGCATAATTCCAAATTGCCATCCAGAGTGGTTGGATCAATTCACGACTCCACCAGCAAAGCATTAATGTCCCAATTTTGTTGAGGTAATATTCTTAAAAGAACTTGGACCTACCATAATAACAACATTTGCTTCTGAACTCCCACTCCTTGGGTGTTTTCCACCATTATAGAAAAAATTAATGAAGAAGCATTAATTAACTTCTCTCGTCCAAGGCCTTTACCTCTCCACCCCATTCTCCATGAGAAGCAATATGATTAGTGAATAGAAAGTCAACTTCAGAAGCTTTAGGAAGAACTGTGCTCAAATTATATGAAGCCTGGGCATATCACTTTACCTCTCAGTGTTCCCAGGCAATTATTTAAAATGATAAATCGCAGAGCAGGCACTCAGATTATAGGGATAATACTTGGTAGAACCAGATAAGTAATTAATTTGAATCCCTATAATCATGCAAATGCAATGTTATTTTCACTGTGCCACACATGCATATAGTACCTGTCCTTCTTTAGCTATCACTTGGGAAATATGACTCTGGCAGTGTATGGGAAAAAAAAATTGAAGCTTAAATTCATTCCATACTTGTATTTCCTTGGCAATGATATGAGGTTGGGGGCAGGAGTGAGGTGGGGTAAGGAAGCTGAAGAGGTATGGGAACTGTTAGGATAAAGGTGAAATTGAGAATCAGAGTGTTGATAAATAGCATGATCACAAATCTGACACAACTCTTCCTAGATTTTGTACTATGGACAAGTATAAGTTTTCCTTTAGAAATATATATATATATATATGCGTGTATATATATATATATATAGCTAAATCCTCCATAAATTTTGAAGATATGAAATCATAAGATGTGTGTATATAATAAGTTATTTAATCATAATTGATGGATGATCTTTAATTTGGATTAAAATTTATGACATCAAGACAAAATTGTAAAATTTCAAATTGGCAAAAGGTTCTACATTGGGTACCTTAGACACTACACATAAATAATATTTGCTGAGGTTAAAAAGGAACCATATGTAACTTGAAATGGTTCATTGGTTACAAGGGGGAAAAAAAGGAGAAGAAAAAGATGAAGTGAGAATTGCAATTGTTGGGAGAGAAAACTAGTAATTTTAGGACTATTATGTGGAGATGACTATATTTAACATTATGTTGCTTTTCCAAAAAAGTTTATTTTTAGTTCCTTCCTTAAGATGTCTCGATAAATACAAAGCATTTTAGCAGCAGATGTTCCAACCTCTCCTTTGTTATTGACTCTGTGGGATTACTTTAAAGAGATTTGGAGGGATCATATATTCTCAGCTTTTTTTTTTCTTTTTCTTTTTTAAAACACTTACCTTCCATTTTGGAATTAATACTGTGTATTGATTCCAAGGCAGAAGAGTGGTAAGAGCTAGGCAATGGGGATTAAGTGACTTGCCCAGAGGCACACAGCTATCTCTTAGGTCAGATTTGAACCCAGGACCTCCTGTTTATGGGCCTGATTCTCAATCCACTGAGCTACCCATACCCCCACCCTTTTTTTCTTTTTTTTTTAGATAGAACACTGGTCCTGGACTCAAGAAGACCTGAGTTCAAATCCAGCTTCAGACATCTATTATTTATTTGACCTAACCCTGGAAAAGTCTCTGAACCTCTATTTACCTCATTTTCCTGAACTGTAAAATGGGAAAAATAATAACATTTATTTCTCAGGTTTATTTTGAAGATAAAATGAAACAATATTTGTAAAAGCACTTTGGAGAGTGTCTGACAAATACAAGGCATTATATAAAGGCTTATTCTCCTCTGTTCCCTGAATAATGGCAAATATTTGCCATTACTGGTAACAGTTTTGCATCTATAGGTTATGGGGAAGAGAGTAAAATTGTGACATGCATTTTTATAATTTTTCTCAAAAACTTGCAAGCAGAAGCAGTTGTAATATTGTAGAAAGAGTACTGGTGTAAGAAAATAGAGTCCTGGGTTCTAATCCTGTTTCTGCTCCTAGTTATCTGTGGATTCATAGGAAAAAATTATTCTATCTCTGTGGGTTCTTATAAAATCATGAAATTTGAGAAGTAAAGAGACAATGTGGTAGAGTGGAAAGATTTGAAATCAAATTATTGGGTTTGAGTTTAATCTCTGCTATTTATTATTAGTGTTTCTTTGGGTAAATCATCTTTACTTCTATAAGTCTTTTTTTTTTTCAATTTGAGAGGATTTGCCTAGATAGTCTCTTTTCCAGCTCTAAATTTATTATCTTATGACAGTAAAAAATACATGTTCCAATTGGGTCCAATTAGTAAAAATTATCCACCTTCCCTATGATATCCCTAATATATTTCAAATTTCTTGAGAGTATGATGAGGTATCTTTTGACTGATATTTTCCTTTGACTACTGACCTCTGTCTCAGCAACTCAAAGCACAGGATTCAATAGAAAGAAGAGGAAGAATATTCTAGGCCATTATTGCCACTCCCAGCCTCCCCTTTAACGTATTGATTCCCACACCCAACCCACCTCAACTTTATCTCTATACCTGAGATTCAAAATATTGAAAGGAAGAAATAAAAAAAAATTGTTCTAACAGGCATTTACAATACATTTCTTTAAACTATTTGAGGTACTTCGTAGGCATTATCTTTCATTCCTCATAGCCTCCCCAGTGACTGTCTGGCAAATATGATTATTTTCAATTTTATTCATGGGGAAAATGGAAAACACAAGGTCATGAAACAAGTCAAGTGAAGAATGAGGAGCTAAACTAAATTTTTTATTTGACTAAGCTACTCCACATATTTTCATCATCTGTTGCTCCTCTTAAGACTTTTTAGCAGGTTGACAATGAGGGTAGTGAATGTTTTAGCCATGACAATTTATGAGATGACCTTTAAAGCTAGACCATGTTGGTGATCTCCACCAGCACAGGGATGTCTGAATGGATGAAATGATAGATTATAATCTACAGTGAAAGTTGTCATTTATAATCATCTGCTCCATAGAGGAAATTTGAGAACTATTGGAATGGATTCCATATGTCTTCTAATCATGAAGAAACAGCTGTAACTAAAAAGAGTTGTTTGTTTCTCTTGCCTTTAAAAAGGAAGTAGTCAAATAAGTTTTATAAGTACTCCTAAAAACTTAGTATTCTACAACAATTCTAGTTTTTCTAAGAATTTGAATTGTCTAAATTTACCCATGCCATAACAACCCTCTTAAATTTTCTCTTCTTAATTAAAATTTATTTATTGTTTTATTCATTTATTTAGGCATTTATCCATTTATTTTGTATACTTATTTAGCTATCTACTTGTCTATTCTTTCATTCATTGATTTACTCATTCCATTCATTCATTTTCTTTATCTATCTATCTGTCTATCTAATCAATCTATCTATCTATGTATCTATCTATGTATCTATGTATCTATGTATTTATGTATCTATGTATCTATGTATCTATGTATCTATGTATCTATGTATCTATGTATCTATGTATCTATGTATCTATCTATCTATCTATCTATCTATCTATCTATCTATCTATCTATCTATCTATCTATCTATCTATTATTTTAAACCTGGATGTCTCTATCGGGATTTCATCCCATCTGAAAATACAGTAGTCATTCACAGGTAGACCCTATCATTGATCCAGATTAAAATGCTTTGGTCCATTTCCAAATTATACTGTTTTGATATAGTCCTTAGGCTCCCTTTAGTCCACTCAAATCCCTGTCCCCCATCATATTGTTGCCATATTTAATTTCATTATCAGTTGCTATTTATCTTTCTGTAGTTCAAAACTTGGGATGTCAAATGATCTATCAGCCTAAACTTCCTCAGCATCAGGGACCATAGGTTTATCCCACTATTCCCATCTCTATATTTATTTCTTAAAAGGTTAAAATTCAAAAACATCTGCCTATAGAAAATACACTCAAATTCCCCTTTTAATTCCCATCAAAAAGAGATGTTCATTAAGCTCAACATAGGAAGAACATAAAAGAAATTTGAAGAAAATGTCCAAAATAATTCCACGTGTAAGTTTTGATAGATTATTATTTCTTTAGCTGTGTGTCAGTGTTCAATTTTGAAACAAGGAATGAGTGCAAGTTTTAAATAGGCAAATTTAGCTTCTTTTGTGGAAATGATGGAGTGGACTGCCCAATTTGGTAGTCGATGTTCCCTAATTGTCATTTTTTGAGCTAAGGTTAGATCACCTCTTTACAGATATGCTGTTGTGATGAGGGTTCATTTTATGGTTGGTATTATAAAACAAAGTCTCTGAGTTCCCTTCAAAACCTAAAATTCTACAAACTATTTGATCTTTCTTTTAAAGTATTGTTTCTTTAAAAAATATACTTACTTAGAACAATCATAATCATTCTTAAATTTTCAAAATAACCTAATTTGGTGGTCAAAAATATTATTTTGACTTCACAATATTATGATTCCAAATATATCTGACTATTTGAATTTAAAATATATAGAGAATTTTTGTCAGATATATGAGTATGATTCATTCCCCTGTTAATTATTGGTCAAAATATATAAATAGAGAAATTTGGATGAAGAAACCAATATTATATATAATTATATGAAAAAATTGCTCTAAATCATTATTGATTAGAGAAATGCAAATCAAAACAACTCCCTGATATCATCTCATACCTATCAAGACTGGCTAAAATAACAAAAGGGTAAAATGACAAATGTTGAAGGAGATATGGAAAATATCTACACTACTGCATTGTTAGTAGAAATGTGAACTAATTCAACCATTTTGGAAAATAACCTAGAATTGTATTCAAAGACTTATAAAACTGTAGCAATACCACTATTAAGTCTATTTCCTAAGCTGATCACGAAAAAAGGAATAGAAAAAAATATGTTCTAGAATATTTAGGGCAGCTCAGCTCTTTTTGCAGTGGAAAATAACAAGAAATTGAAGTGATGCCTGTCAATTGGGGAAGGACACAACAAGTTCTGGTATATGATTTTTTTTAACCCTTACCTTCTGTCTTGGAGTCAATATTGTGTATTGGTTCCAAGGCAGAAGAGAGGTAAGGGTAGGCAATGAGGGTCAAGTGACTTGCCCAGGGTCACACAGGTGGGAAGTGTCTGAGGCTAGATTTGAACCTAGGACCTCCCATCTCTAGGTCTAGCTCTCAATCCACTGAGCTACTCAGCTGCCCCCTGGTATATGATCTTAATGGAAAACTGTTGTACCATAGGAAATGACAAGCAAGATGATTACATGCACAAATACACACACATACACACAAAGACTGGAAAAACTGTTGTGAAGTGTTGCAAAGTGAAGTGAGCAGAACAAGTAGAACTTGGTGCATGTTAACGACAGTAATGTATTATGATCAACTGTGAATGACTCAACCAGAGAAGAATCTTGGACAATTCCAAGGAACTCATGACAAAAAAGGATGTCTACCATCCCTGAAAGAACAGATGGAATACAAATGCAAATTGAAACATATTAATCTTCACTTTATTTCTTCTCTGAACTTTTCTCTAGTGAAGAAATATGTGTCATTTCATGACATGAAGAGAAGGGAAATATATATTATATGATAACATATAAACTATATTATATTACCTGCCTTCTTATGGAGGGGTATGAGAGGAGAAAAAGAAAGATGAAATTTTGGACATAACTATTGTGAAAATGTTTCTCTTGGATAAATATATTTATTATAATATATTTATAACAAATCATATGTGTCATATTGTTGCATTACATCCTATATTGTTATATGTAAAAATGAAGGGTAAATCAATTTTTTAAAAATAATAGCTGCATATTTAAAAATGAATGGGTTTACGAAATGGACAAGTTTCAATAAAATGTTTAGTATAGTGCTTGTTAAATAGTGGACAACTAATAAATATGTATCACTACCTTATATTTTCCTCCATGTTTTTTATACTTTCCATAGCCTCATCAAAAAATTTACTATTAATAATAACTGGCTAGCATTTCTATACCTCTTTTAGGCTTGAAAAGCCCTTTACAAATGTCATTTAATTTCATCTTCGCTAAATGTTATCTCATTGGATCTTCACAATAACCCAGGTAAGGAGATACAATTTTCACCCCTATTTTATGGACATGGAAACTGAGGCAAATAGGTGATAAAATAGTTTGTCTAGGATCACACAGTGATTTTCTAAGGAAGGATATGAACTCAGGTAATTTTAACCCCAGGTCCAAAATCCTATACACTTTGCTTCCTAACTGTCAGTACTAATAGCAGCTGGATCTTATTTATCATTTTATAAAATTTACAATGTATTTCCTGCACAAAAATACTATTATACTTACCAGTCAGGAACTGGGCCTCATAAAGATTAAAGAATTTAAACAATGCCCCAGCTAGTAAATAGCAGAAAATGATCCAGGTCTTCTAAGTCTTGGTCCTTAGTACTTAATGCTACACTTTAGCGTCTTTAATGTGGATGACTCAATTTAAAGTTTTGCAAAAGGATCTCTCTAGGTTCTAAATACTGTTTGTTCACATAGTGAATTACATTTTCTCTTAAGTAATATAGATGATGAAAAGACATTTAGATACAAATTCATTTGTCAGTCAAGGTGTGTAATTTTTTTAAGTCAGCAAAATAAGCCCTCTCTTTCCCACAAGCTCTACTGAAGAAAGTAAGGAACAAATAAACAAATGAATGAACAAGCAAATGAAGGAACAAAACAACCTTATTGTTACAAACTTGTATAGTCAAGTAAAACAAATTTCTTCAGTGGACATTTTTATTGCCTCATCTTGTACTTTGAATCACAGCTTTATAGAGATAGGTAGTAGATTTCAACATGAGACTGTCAAAATTGTGGTTGGTCATTCCAAAGGTCAGAGTTCCTTAGCCTTTCAAATTTATTTGTCTTTATAATATTAGTTTTATTATTTTATGATGTTCTTCTGCATATCACTCTGCAGAAATTCATACAAGTCTTCCGTGGTTTCTCTGAAAGGATTTACAGCATTGCTTACAGTATAATAATATTGCATCACATTTGTAATAACTTGTTTAACAATTCCCCAACTGATGGGCACCCACTCAGTTTCCAATTCTTTGCTACCACAATATAGTTATGCATATTTTAGTACTTCCTTAGAATCCATTTTGCAATCCTTCCCTTAATCTATCCTCTCTATTTTCCCTTCTACCTTCTCATCTTTTTCTCTTGTTTCTTTGTTGAGTTAAATGATTTCTGTACTCAATTACATATGACTACTTTTTCCTTCTTTGACCAATGTATATGAGAGTGAGGTTCATGTCAACATCCCCCCCAAACCCTCTCCATCTTGATTGCATTAACTTGTGATTGTGTACACTCATTATATAAGATAATTTCCCCAACATGTTCCTCACATTATAATGTTAGCATTTTATCTTTATTTAGTTCCTTATGATTATTTCTTCAAGTTTACCTTTTTAATTTTTCTCTTATCTTTTATATGTCTATTCCAAAGTTTCTATGCTTTTGTGCTTTTCTTTAGGAATTATTGAATGTCCTATATTTCATATTTTTGTTCCAAGGGTTCAAGCTATAGAGTTGCTGCTTCCATAGGCTTGATCCTGGCTCTAGGAAGACGGCTTAAGTTTAAGGCCCACAATGACTCTTTACCATGGATTTACATATTTAAGCTGAGGTCTCCTCAGTCTGTTTTGGATTTATGAACAAGAACCAGGTAAGGAGTAGTTGAGCTGCCAGTTGGTATCTCTTATCATAGCCTATAGAGCCATGATGGTAAACCTATGGCATGCATGCCAAAGATGGCATACAGAGACCTTTTTGTGGGTGTACGCTGTCACCCTCCAGAGTTAGTTACTAAAAAGGCAGGGGGAGCAGGGCAGAGCTGCTCCCCAACCCCTCTCCGCATGGACCTCTCATCACCTGCCCCTCTGCCCAGCAGCTCAAAGGAAGTGCTTACTCCCTCCCCTGAGCAAAGTACCTAGACCACTCCCTCCCTTTCTTCCACCCTTTCTGGGGTAAGGTGGTAGGGTTGGGGAGATGGACTCAGTCTCTGGGGGGAGGGAGAAGCATGGCACACAGTCTGGGGGAGGGGGCAGGACACAGCCCACGATCCCTAAAAGGTTTTAAAAGCTTGGCCAACCCTGCTACAGAAGATCAAGCCTTGACATTGGATCTGAGAAATTTTGGACTGGTGCACAACTTTCCCCTTGATTGAGAAGTACAGTTAAAAAATAATTCTTTGAGTTTATAGCAACATTCATTTATCTACCTGGAAGATCTTTTTTTCCTTATGGGTGCTATACCCCACTACCAAATAGATCTTTTATTATACTGCTTTCTACTCAAAAAGAGCCACAGAATCTTACCCTGGAAAGTATCTTAAATACTCATTTTATAAATGATACTATTGAGATTTAGGAATATGAAATGATTTGAAAGATGTTACAGATTTCTAGCAACTTCCTCAGTGGCTTTTTGTGATGGATAAAAAGTACATTCTGGTTATCTTCAGATTCAAATCTCTGGCTATAAGGGCAATCAGGTGAAATGTTGAACCTGGAGTCAGGAAGACTTGAGTTCAAATTTGTTCTTAGATACTTATTAGCAGTGTGGTTCTGGGCAAGTTACTTAACCTCTGTCTACTTCAGTTTCCTCAACTGTAAAATGAGGATAATAATACCACCTACTGCCCAGGATTGTTGCAGGATCAAATGAGGTAATATTTGTAAAGAACCTGACATAGCACCTTGCAAATAGAAGACACTATCTAAATGTTTATCCCTTCTCCTTATATCTCTGTAGTCTGAATCTGAACTTTCCCAACTTTTTTTTCACCATCCTGTTACATCAACCTGCTACTCTAGCTAAATTAGTTTATTCACTAGCTCTCAAATGGGACTCTCTGCTTTTATTAATGCTTCAAATCTAGTCCATCCCTTTAAGCCCAATTCTTATCCCACCTGCCCCATAACGCTTTACTCACTCATAAGAGTTTAAAGTTATAATTTCCTCCTCAATTTGAATATAGTGTTCATTATGAATCTATCTACATCTACATGCATATCCATGTGCTTATTGCTATTTTCTATAACCATATCAATATTAATATCAAGATCCTTATACACATATCTATGTTTGCATATATATACATATTAATGGATATTAATTTATATTCTAATTTAATTTTTAGCTACTTTTTCAAAATACATCTTCCTAAGCTTCTGGAGGGCAGTGAATATTGAATATATTTCTTTGTATGATCTACATTGTAGATTCTTCAATACTAAGTATAGCATGGGTACTCAGCAATATATTTGTCATTGCTTAACATCTTAGGGTCTTGATTTCCTTATGTACATAATTAAATGTTGAAGATAATCCTGATTTGAGGTCCCTTCTAGTTTTAAATATGATAATATGGGGCTGCAAAGACAAAAAGTATCAGATAAATAAAAATTAGCATATATATATTTTCTTTCTGGTTTGAAGTTCCCAGTTTGGCTCAGGTCAAATCTCCAATGCTCACTTTATTTCAATAACATTTGTGGCAAAGTCTTTTAGAATTACCATCTTTTCAATTTAGTTCTTACTATTCTAGAATAAGTGAATTTCCTTGATGGAACTCCAGGGACTGTCAGTCTGTCACAGTGACAGCTCCCAAACTAAAGAAATACAAAAAAGCACAATAAACATTATGGACTACTTTGGGGTACCCATGGAGCCCCGTTGCAGTCAAAGTGATGGATGAGAATTGCACTTGATTGTAGAATGAAGAATTATCTCCCAGAGAAAGTAATTTTTGGAACATCTAATAAAATATAACTTTCTATCTTCTGTTCCTAGAATGTATATACATCCCTGAAGTAGTAGCATGCATGATGACTTCTGGTCGGGTAGTAACCAAAGTTGCTTGTCCTCAGTTGCAGCAGTGCCCCAGCAATGTCATGTTAGTAGAATTATCTCTCTTTCAAAAATTCAGTTTCCCTTGAATCATGAACAGTATAAATAACCTGCTTTCCAATCACTTATTAATTTAATATTTTGCTCTCTACTCTGTTTACTTATGTCAGCACCATTTGTTTTAGATAGCAAAATCCTACAGGGTAAGTATAGTCCATTCCTTAGTGATTGCTTGTGATTTCAGTGAGCACAGAGCTTTGTATGATTAGTTGCTACTCAAATGTATTTTGTTGTTCTTGGTGATGATGAAACAGCCAAAGTGAATGATGATACAGAAAAAAGAAAAATAAAGAAATAAAAAGTTGTAATTTTTCCAGTAACATCAGAGCAAGAGTAAAAAGTATCTCTGTGCAAGCATTTCTTACCAATAATCTCTAGTGACAAGAAACAGATCAAAGACAGAATGAAGGCCTTTCTCTGCTCTCCTGAGAGATGCTGAAAGTGATTGTGCAGCAGTTCCAGTTGCTGAAAACAGATTACAAAGTTAAGGGCCTTGGTACCTAAGCTGATTTCATTAGAAAAGCTCAGGATTTATTAATCTTGCTGTCTGTTATTGTTTAAGTCAGGATCCTCACAGTGGATTGATGAAAAGGACAGAGAGATGAAGGAGAATGAGACTCAGTTCTATAGGGAATCACCATGGAAACAACATACCTGGCCAATCAGTGAGAAACATCAATGTCCATACACCTGTGACTGCTACCAATGCTCTCTGTGATCATGCAGTCAGTGGGACACTTTCTTTCATCATAATAGCCTAGAAGGTGTTAAGCAGGGTTTGACTAGAAATAAAGAATAATAGATTAGATAGAGTGCATTTGCTTTCCAGAAAAATATTTTCTGTAGTCTGGGGGAAACAAACACCAGGCCAAAAAGACGGTCAACAAGTATGCATTTAATTTTAACAGACTACAAAACCCTTTGCTAGAATTTGGACACCATAATAACCAATGAAAGAAGAAAACTTCCCCATGTAATGTCATTCAATTTTTCTACTATTTTTCTGTCTTACTAATGCCCTATACTTTCTTCTTTTCTTCAGTGATTGTATTAGTTTCCCTCAACATCCTATCTGTTCCCTTTATCTACAGTTATTTTAAAATAGGAGGTTTCTATACTTTGATGTCATAATTGTTTTTTCGCCCTTCAGCTGCTACAACTGTGATTTTCAGTGATTTAGCCTTCTTAACCACACTTGATATCTCACCAAGTGTAACTAGAACCCCCCCCCAAATTTTGATTCCTGAAGTTTCTTTTTTAGGCATAATTGCCTTTTCTTCTCTCTCTCTCTTCTTTGCTTTTACTAATCTTTCTCTCTATACTCAGTGTGATTCCCAGACTTCAGTATTCATTCTTTTCCTAATTTAAATTTTATTTTACTTTTTAATGAAAAGAATCCATTTTAGCTCTTTCCTCTGTCTCTCATATCCCTTTAAAAAATGGGAAAAAACAATAACAAATACTCAGTGAACCTAAACAAATTCTAACATTGCCCATATTCCCCCCAAATATAGGTCAAATTCTGCACACTGAATTTACCACCTTTCTATACAAAGGTGGGGAACATGCTTTGTAATTAGTCCTCTGGAATTTTGTTTGTTTGTTGTATCATCAAAATTTTTGAGTTCTTCAAAGAATTTTTTTTGTTTTTGTTTTGTTTTGCAATGGTTTTGTTGCATAAACTTGGTCTGTGGGCTCTATTTGCATTACTCTGTATCTATTCATACAAGTGTTCACAGGTTATTCCGAAAAGTCATTTTTAACATTTCTTACAGCACAATTATATTCCACAACATTTATATTCCAAAATTTGTTTAGTCATTTCCCAAATGATGAAGCCTGCCATGTACTTCCAAAAGATTGTGCCTCTATTCTTATGATTTTTCTTACTTTCCTACCCAGTTTGCCTCAATTATATCACGAACTTATGACTGCTTTATCCCTTGACTTTCTGCCTTAAAAGAAAAAAAAAACTGACCTTCTTTAGCAATTTTTTTCTCCATTTTCTATATGTCAGAGATCAACAACAGTGGATCATCTTTCTGATATGCCAGCATTTTCAGTACCATAAGGTATAGATTATAAAGACTAAATGAACTGAACTTATTGAAAGACATATCAATCACTTTACTTTGCATATATATGTAGTATATACTGTCTTTTGTTTTTACATTTACCAAACTTCCTCCTGTATTCTTTTCTCATCCTCCTTCCACAAATCTATCTGATTAAAATATCTTTTTTAAAAAAAAGCAAAGGAAAAAAAGAAAACTTTTTGTTTTAAAAATCTGAAAATACTTAAAATTTTTCACATCTCTGTACTTAACAACCTTTGCAAAGAGGAATATATGGGAGATATAGAAATATTTTATATTTCTTCTTTAGGGAGATGCTTGTTCTCTATAATTTTGTAATGTTTCCTTTTGGTTGTTTTGTGGTTGTTTTCTTTTCCATTTATATTGATGCAGAAATTGTGTATGTTAAAATTTTTATTTTACTTACTTCACTTTAAGTTCATGTAAGTCTTTCTATGCTTCTCTATAGCCAGAATATTTATAATTTTCATATTTAACTATATTCTCAACACTGTTAACAATTGTAATTTGATTTGTTACAGTATAAAGATCATTTCCCTTGGTATAGAAATTAGATGTAAATCAATAGTTGAATATTGCTGCCTTTTCATGGCTGCCTGTTATCATTGTGTCTCTTGGCTTCTCCCACCCAGGTAGAGTTCTATCCCTTCTCTTGTTCTCCTTATTCCTTATACACACAAAAAAATGCTGCCCTCATCATCAAAGGCCCACTCAACTCTGTCTGAGTGTTTGTATTCTTGCCAGTAAACCTTATTTTGCTTTTCTCCTTAATTATTTGCCCTTATGTTCATCTTCTATATATAGGTTCCCTATGTAGCCATGCCTATCTCTAAAGAAAGTTCTACCTTTTGCTCCTTAATTTGCCTCTGGTTTATTATCTTCAGATTCCATTTCTGTGAGGTTTAAATCTACCATTGAGCCAATTTTTCCTACAAAATATATAACTAATGAATTTTATCTATTTTTGTTATGAATCCTTTTAAATCTCTCCTGCCAATCTCTACATTTTAGACCAAACTAGGGTGGGACTCCCAGTGTTTTTCTATAATTAGTTCCAAGATTGAATGATTTATAATCCCTAAGGTTACCATCATTTTTGCTTTTACACACTTGTTTTTACCTGTTTGTTAGAATAAGATCCAGAAATGGAATTATTCTTGTCACTTATTCCAGCTCTTGAAAAATGGAATTATAATTAATATACATCAAAATTTTTATAACATCTTTGCCTTTGGTACGAAACTCTTGCAAATGTTTGGATGGTTGTATTGTCCCAACACTATTCTGTCTTGACTGGTTTTGTGATCTATGTCCCCTATTAATCTTATTCCTCTGTCTATATAGGTGTTCTTTATTTTACTTCCCTAATATTTTTTTATCTCTCCCACTCCTCATCCAAAAGCTTTTTATCTACTGGTTTCTAGATTCTATATATTAATATATCTCCTTTAATTCTTCTTCCCTCTTTACCAATTCTTTCCTTCTTTTATAAGTTATATTTTTTGAAACCCATGTTACAAACAGGAGTATCCCATCCAACCAAATCAATGATATCTATGGAAACAAATAGGGTGCCATCTGTTAGAATTTTAAGTTAACCCTATTAAGAAGCCATCATTTGTGCAACTTTATTAGGTATTTGAGACAATGCTTTCTGATCAATATTTATCATGGCTAGTTATTTATTTATTTTGTTGTGTTTGACTCTGTATTGTATGGATTCTGATTTTGTTGCATCTCTGATTATAAACTCAAAATTTTTATATTTTGAACTGTAGTAAAAACAGTCAAATCACATTGTTATATATCACTGTCTTTTCCAGATGTTTCATTCTCAAATCTACATTAATCTTTTAAAATTAAAATTATTATTAATTTTCTAGATCACATGTCAAAAAATTTCTAATGTTTATTTTCTGGCATTTTGCAATCCATGCTCCTTTCCTTCTTTTCCTTCCTCCCCAAGAAGACAGGGAATATAAGTTCTATATAATAATGATCATATAATTTCTGTATATGTCATGTTGTGAAAAAAAACATATTGCTTACACTAGTGAAAAATTCATGGAGGAAACTAAGTGAAGAATGATATGCTTCAGTCTGCATTCAGACTATCAATTCCTTTTATGGTAATATATCTTTTTTTGAAAGTTCCTTGGAGCTGTCCTGGATCCTTGCCTTGTTGATAATAATTGAGTCATTCACAATTGATCATCATACACTATTGTTGTTATTGTATACAAAATTCTCCTGGTTGTGCTCAAACACCTTTGTATCCCCTCATATAAGTCTTTCTACAGTATTTTATGTGTGTCATCCTGTTATTTATCATTTCTTATGGCACAATAGTCTTCCATTATAATCATATACCAAACTTCTTTAGCCATTCCCAATTGATGGACGTCCCTTCAATTTATAGTTCTTTGCCACAATAGTAAGAATATTTTAAGCTTTAAATATTTTTGTATAGGCAGGTCCTTTTGCTTGAAATTGATCATCTTGAGATGCAGACTTAGTAAGGGTTTTACTTGGTTGAAGGATCTGTGCAGTTTTATGGTCATTAGGGCATATTTCCAGATTCCTCTCCAGAATGTAACTCTACAATCTAATGAATTCTTTACTATAAGTGGGTGATATTCAAGAAAGTACCATTTGTGTGCCTAAGGTCTCTAGTTATCTTCCTAAGTACTTAATAATTTTTGGCAATGTTTTCTAACTTCTTTCTCTTAATTTTTTATCCCTATATGAACCTTCAAACATGGGGAGTGGTCATGAAATCAGATAGATTGCCATAGAAAGTCTATCATGTCTTGAAAACTTGTCTCAGAAAAATATCAGAGCTGTGATTATGTTAGACTAATCTATAAAAGACAATTCCTTTTGGTTAATAATCGTTAACTGCACATACTTGTCTAGATGATATTTCACCAGGTGTCACCTGGGTATGTTACCTATTATCATTCCTTGGAGCATGAAAAGCTGCTTCCTCCTAAGCTATTCAATCCTTTCCTCTATGTGAAAAGCTTTACAATTCATAGTTAATTCCAAATGCTCAGAAGCCTTTTTTCCTCTCCTTTTTTGCGTCATATTCTTTGAGCTTCTTATCTCCTTACTTGTATAACAATTCATCTTTGGTTCTTCACATAATTTTTCTTCTCTGTTTCCTCTTTGAAACATTTAGCATCTCCCTATGATTTGTACAGTAAAAGGACAGTCCTGCTTCCTTGATAGGAACCTTCTAGAGCTTTGTCAATACATAGCTATTACCTTTATAGCAGATTGACTAAACCAGGTTAAGAGTAAACAGTAAGCTGACTAAACCAGGTTAAGAGTAAAACGATAGGCTGCAAAATGGTGAATATCTTAGATAGGTATCCACCCTAAGCATGTAAAGATTTTCCCTGACAGAATGAGTGGATAAGAACAATGGCCAAGAAGGCAGATGAAGTATGTATGGTAGAACACCTAGAACTTGGTCAGATATGGAAGATGCCAAAGTCAACCATTGCAACCCTGGCCATCATCAGGCCTATTGACTTTTGTATTGCCTCTAAGCTTTGATGATTCTGAGAGAGTGAGGTTGATGACTTTGTATACTTACACCCAATTCATGCCCAAGCTATCACCCCATAATGTCATTTGTCTTCTTTGAAAACCAAGTACGATGACAGTTATTAGTCTGTACTGTCAGAAAAACAAATATTGTATACTATGCAAAACTTTTTTCAAGTACCTTTTATTCTCCATATTTAATTGAAGGAATATCTTCCACCTTTTCCTTACATTCTGCTAAAGAGCAACTCATGAGTCATGCAATATAGTACTAGAGAGCAGAGAGATATACCACCATTGCTTTTACCTTCTTCCCTAACAGAGAAACTCTTACACTCAGTGAGTATTTGTCAGTTGCCTTAGGCAGAAACACAAAATATGGCATAATGTCTGCTGGTCCCTTGTCCTTTATACTAGCTGAAATTGAGTTGTTCTGTTATCTGTTGTTCCCTTGGCTCCTTCCATTGCAAACTGCCATGGCAAAGTGCCTGATTGCCAGCCTTGTTTGCTCTTGCTATCTTCTCTCCATTCTACTCTATTACCATTATTGTGTGCTGGCAGAGAGGGCACCAAACCCCTCTGGAATTATTTCCCTCTAGCTAATAGAAAAGACTATTCTTGTTATCCATATTTATCACAGTGAACCCTCATTGGAAACCAAACATGAAGCTTCATTAGTAGTTCTTAATATCAAGAGGGATATTAGATATATTGAAATAATAATCTGCTTAGTCATTCTCTAATATTCTAAACAAATTAAAGTAACTTCCCAACGATTCCAATGTATTCCCAAAGATTGTCGGACAATGGTTCACCTTTGAATGCTATCTCCAGAAGACTTTTTGAAAATCCAAATAGCCAAAAAATTAGTTTTACTGAAATACTTTGAACTGAGTTTATCAGAAATTAGTAAAGCAGTCTTTTAAAAAAATCCTGAGGGAATGTGACATAGAATAGGTGTCTGATAAGGCTTTTCATATGAATTTTGGCAAGAAAGTAGTCAGGAAGAAAACTAAGTCTAGAGGATAAGGATTTTCATATTCTAGATATCAATATTATTGTTGATATTGAATTCAAAATGATGAAAATATATCAAGGCCTTGAGTTTTTGGCACATGTCCCTATAGTATTCCTGAGTTAGATGTGCAGGAGGGAGAAAGGTGAGAGGATAGTTATTTTTTTCCCCAAAATTTTCTAAGGCAAGTCATGATGAATGTCAAATGCTTTGGACCAACTTGGGAGAAACGGTTCTTAATAAATGTCAAGCAATTATATTTTCTGTTCCAAAAAAAAATAATAAAAGCATCATCTTTTCCAAGCACCTATAGAATGTTCTTTAGAAAATATTTTGTGTGCTCCTTCTCAAACAGTGATGCCATTTAAAGGACACATTTGCTGGCCTGGTTCAGAGGTTGACATGAAATCAGAGACTTTGCCCTCATATAGATTTTGATTCTTTCTAACCTTTACTATAAATTATTAGTACTTAAGCAAGACCTTTTAAAGAAAATAGGCTAAGAGAAGCTGATACTGCCTTTTACCTTCTATGGTTCTGTAATATTCTTCTCTGCAAATTTCACTAATAGGCCACATTTTTCACTGGAAATGAAAAAGCACAGAAACAAATTGCATTGTGCTAAATCTTAGGAAAGAGTGTCTCCCAATTTTTCACTCAAATATTGCAGATATTTGGGATGCTTCTGACACTTATGTATCCTAGTAAATTGTTAGTTAGCTTCCTAGTAGATTGCAATTTTTCATCAGATAGTGAGTGGCAAGCCAGGGTGAACTCAATTTCCAGTTGTATAATTTCTTTTCCTTTTCTATGGAACTATTGGAAAGCAGAAAAATATGATAAAAATGTTCAATACTTAGAATCCTAAGGACCTGGATTCAAGTTTTGGTTATGATACTTAGTAAGGCTCTGAGCAAGTCACTTAATTTCTAGGAAACTCAATTTCCTTATCTCTAACATAGGAATGCTTACAGTTTTGAATCACCTAGTCTTACCGGATTTTTGTAGGAGAGATGCTTTCTAAATGTCAGAGTATTCTTAAAACACGAACTATCAATCAAGTGTTTCTTTGGGATACCTGTAGTGTATATGTCTATAAAATATTTTCAATAAAGGCTATAGATGCAAATGTCAAGCTTGCTAGCCAGGAGAACTCACAAATGCTCCTAAACCAGATTAAAATGTAATTATGAAATGTTTAACCAAAGAAGTAAAAATATTATAGAGTAAAATAATATTAATTGAAGTTTTCTAAGGCATTTGTACTCTGCAGAGATTAATATTTGGGTTTGAGGACTGCTTTAGAAGAAGTAGTCTCTTATGAGTCATCAAGAATACGTATGAACAGAAAAGGAAATGTGATGTGAGATAATAAACTGAGAGATAATTGATCAGTGTCCTGAGTATGTAAGTAGTATCCACAAAATTCATTAGTATTTTCTGGGTAGATTTTCTTTTTGCATACGGTTTGTGGATGGACATGATTTAGAATCACATAGCTTGAGAAGAAATGTTTGGACAGTAAACTCCACTGTTATAGGGAATATTTACATTGATTCCAGATCTTGAACTCTTGAACTAGGAATTTTTGCACCAAGGACATATACCATGGAACACATGGGGAAAATGAATGAAAAACACACTCAGTAAGGGCAATTCTGAATCATTATTGCCCTGTAGAAGAAGAGAGAGATTCTGGGAGACTAAGAGACCATAGCTGAGGAAATTGCCTTCCAAACTGAAAAAGAAATCAATCTTCAGACAATAATATATTGAAGTCTTACTCTATCTAGTACACTGATACTAGGTACTAAAGAAAGTAAAACAAACAAATGAAATAGACCCTATCCCTAAGAAACTTATATCCTCTCAGAGAAAAAATTATTAGAAGTAATTTTATGGAAAAAATGTGTAGTAAATATAATATGAAGAAAACTTCTTGAAAGATTAAATAATTATTCTTGATAAATAGGTCCTAGAGTCACATTTTTGTTCACCCTTTACTTCCAGGAAACCTGATTGCTTGTGAGTAGTAGAGGATTACCAAATTTTCCCTCGTGGAGACTGCAAGAGAGGGCTGAAAGATGTCTTGAAACCAACTCTTATCACCTTCAATGTATTATGTCAAAGGATACCAGGAACCTTAGACATCATCTAAAAGAGCTGCTTGATTTTATAAGGAAGAAAAATGAAGAATCATAACTTGCCCAGAGTCACATAAGGAAGTGTAGCTAATTTCCAAAGAAATGGAGGCTAAGCCTAGGATTAATCAAACAGAGCCCAGATCTTATAGATTGATAGCTTGTGAGAGCTGAAAGGGACCTTGAAGAATACTTTTGTATTCTTTTTTTACATTTTGTCATCTTCTTTTACAAAAGAGAAAACAGAGAATTTGAATGAGCCTCAGAACAAGGATTAGAAAAAAATATATAGGTCTTCTGACTAGCCAAGCATTCTTTCAGTCAAGTTTTTGAAATTTGTCATTTCTAGTGATATGGTGGTATGAGAACATCGGGCTTTTCTAGAATAGTAGTCAATTCAGAGTTATATCACATGTCAAGAAAAGCAGGTGATTAGGGAAAGGAATTCTTAGGTATTTCAAGAGATAGAAGTGTTTAGAAAAATAAATGTCCTTGAGATTAGGAAGGAAAGCATATCCTAGGAAAGCAAGATGTTTAGCAGGGGCTGAATTTCTTCTACTTTCTTCCTTGCCCCATCTGCAATGCTTTCTTCCGCTAACTCTCTCCTGGAATAGACCATGTTGAAAGGCAGTTGAGTTCCAGAAAGGAACATATTCAAACTCTGGTTAAGAAATTTTTTCCCATCTACCACCTTGTCCTGCTTATAGGGAACACTTTTTATATCAAAGCAGGTCCATCATCGGTGGAGACTTACCATTTTGTCACTTTTCCCCTGGGAAACAGGAATTGATGAATGTAAAGCTTTGACTATTGCATGGGGGGAACACAGCATTCTAGGCTTATTCCTATAGTGGGCCAGACCTGAAATTCTGACACAATAACCTTTATTCCTTCTCTGTAGAAGCTCCAGGAGCTAATGAAACTCCTTCATTCTTACCATTCTGTCATTGAAATATTTCTTCCTTCTTTCCACCAGTCATATGTCTGGCATCATTCCAATACCATTCTCCATTGCTGTCTTCTTCTTTAGGAACACCAGGGTTGTCAGAGGCTATTTAAATTTCTTGCTCTGAGACAAAGCTCTAGTGCTCCTTCCTAGGTGTGATTCAATGCAGATCCACTCTTTGCTAATTGAAAGTATTTACTTCACCAAGGCAGATATGAAAAGACATATCTCTGACCAGAGAAGGTACTTATTCTCTTTACACCCACAACTATCAAAGAATAGTCCAAATCCAAACCAATCTAAAAAATATGTATTAAGTATCAGGCACTGTGTTGAGGACAACTGATCAAAAGACAGTTGCTATCCTCAAGGAGATGGTGGGACTAAACACACAAAAAGAGTATGGAAAGTGGGGGATGGGAAAAAAGAAAGTAGTATGTGGGAACAAGTTGTGGATAATCACTTCCTTCAGGTCTTGTCCCCCATTTCCTTTTCCTTTCCTCCCTCTCTCTTTTCCTCCCTCCACAGTGATGAACCCAGTGAACTAAGCGCAGGACTATACTACTGTCCTTCCTGTTGTTACCAGCTGACTGAAGCTTGGGGTTTGGACTGGCACTGGACTCCTCCCTTCCCACTAGTGCCATGGGATTCTAAACTTCCTCACCCTTCTAGAGGACAGCTATCTGCAGTAATTCTTTTCCAAAGATTTTTTTTCAGATCTCTGATAAGTATTTCAGCAATGGCTTTGGTTTATTTCTAAGAGCTGGCCTGCAAGATCAGTGAATATTGCCATACCAACACAAGTTGATATGAGCCTTACCCCCATCCATTATTCTCTTCTCCCACCAAGTAATGTCTTCAGAGACCTGGTTCTGAAACCCAGCACTTCCACCTTCAGGGTTCCCAGGTCAAATTTGGAGGCTCATTTCACGGAGCCTAGACCTATGGCTCCCACAAGTTCTTTATGGCCTGGGCACCTCAGGGGCTGAGGCCACTACCAGTGGGGGACCCCTTTGAGCCCCTAGCACTGAAGGTGGTCATTTCATCTGGACCCAGGGGATAGATAGGTCAGGTACCCCCTCTAGTTACTGAGCTCTTTTAAGAGTGATGGCCAGGGCAGAAAGTCCAGTGCTACCACCCCTTTTTATGGCATTGTGGCCTCCCCAGGTGCCCCTTTTCTTTTCCTAGGGTCTTTACACAGGCACATCTAGTTTTTAATATATGTGCCACTTTTCATCATTTTTCTATCTTTTGTCTACAACAAATGTCTACTCCAGAGGGATGTGGTCCTAGGAGATTCCCCATTGAATTCTTGGGGACACTGGGCAACCCTCTACTCTTCCCTGAGCACTATTTGCTTTGTGCTCCCCAGGGAAAGGAGGCAGGATTGGGGAGGAAAATCTCAGGGCCCCCAAAGCCCTAGGAGCTTGCAGTTTGATGCATTGGCTCCCCCAGGGTGGGGGAATCAGAATTTCTGGTCTCCTGGTCAAATGTCTGTCTTTTTTTCATCATTTTTCTACTAGAAAGAAAAATAAAAGCAGTCTTATCACTTTAAAAGAAGATAAATTCACTTAAAATAAAAATATAAAAAACAAAACAAACAAAAAAACCCCAACCTCTTCTGAGCTTTGTATCTGCCTAATGATGTGGAGGAAGACAGAAAGAACCCCAAGTATGAAAGTTTGCCCTGGGCCCTAACCCAGGGCTGGTGGAAGCTAATGCCCAGTTTCCTATACTAGAAGGACTCCAATTATGGGTACCAAAGAACTACTGGGCAGCTGTGAACCAGCACTATTTTGAAGAGGTCATTGCAAAGAAGAATCATTCCACTGGTTTTGGGCCAGGGAATGTCCAGTCTACCATAGGGATGGGAGAAAGCTTATAAAGACACCCTACAAGGGGACCAGAATTGCCTTTCTGTGATAGTTCATAGCTCATGCCTCTCTCCACTGGGCTTCTCCCTTTGTGGCTATTGTGCCCAGCGGGGACATTCTGCATTTCCTTCCAAGCAGCCTTCACCAAAGCAGAATACCCTTAAATAGTGTCCCTTCCAGCAGCAGTGCTCCATACAGCCTCCTCCCTTCTCTCATGATTTCATTGGTTCCTCAGTCTAGGAACATTTTCCTCTTTTTCCCTTCTTTATTGTAACTAAAACTTGGAAGCTATGTTGTTCTGGTCATGCCAGAGCTGGATGCCATTGCCTCTTGGTGCCTTCTTTAATAAATTAGAGAAAAGTGTGTGTGTGTGTGGGGAAGTGGGAGTCGGGTGGACCAGAACACCAAGGAATATCACCAGGGTATTGTTCCATGGAATTGAAATTAGCCAGAGCACTGATGCAAAGTGAAATGAATTGAGAGAACACATTCTCTTCTCGTAGAGGAAGGCATTGGGAGGAGTTTGGTATTCCACCCTTCAGCCCTCCGATTAGAGGAGAAAGTAGCTGAGGGAAATGGTTTCAGGCAGGTCTTGAGTTATAAACATGATAATGGGTGTAGAAGTGATGAACTTGTCCAGGGAGGAGTATCTTGTTCCATGGTAGCAGATGAAAATTGGAGAGACAAATACTACATTACAAACCACTTGGAGCTTTGACTTAATTGAGTCATCATTCTTTCCTCTGTGATTGTAGTCATCAGCTAGGGCTGGTTTTACCAAAGAGATGAGCTACAGTCATTAACTCGACTTTTCCACAACTGAATTCTAAAGATGAGGAGATCACTCTCTACATTAAATATTTTTACTCAGGAACTCTCTAGTTCATTAGGATCTGGCAGTATAATAGCTAGTTTGCCTTCAGGCTATAGTAAAAGGTAAACTCCAGTAATTTGGTTGCTGTTACATTTCATTGCAGTTCATTTTTGTTACTAATAATATATCATGATGTTTATAAAAATCTGCCTGGAGGCCCACAAGCAATGGTTGCAGGCAGTACAAACTGAATAAATAAAATAAATCAACTTTATGCTGAACTAATATTCCACTTGTGAATAATACAGACAAAGATGAAATCGTCCTAAGAAATTTTCTTGTCCAATTCAATTTACAGATGAGGAAACTGAGGGCCATGGTAGAGTGGGTGGAGGTTAAATCAAAGAAAAAAAGCTTGGGAATTGGAATCAGAAAACCAGGGTTTAGATCTCAGACCTCCTATTTATTAAGCAGTATGAATTGTATCAAATCATTTAATCTTTCAGGCACTGTTTCCCTTATTTCTAAAATGATAATAACACAATTTATATCACATGACATGTGGTTTTCAAGAGGAAAATGAAATTCTAATAAGTGATTAAAAAATAATAGAAATTTATTTTCTTTGCCACCACCTCCCCACTACCACCAACATTACTTTGGAGAGAAAAGAAAAGGAAAATACAATTCTTTTATTTAATAGTTATAGTCAAATAATGCAGATTCCTTTATTGGCCATGTCCCAAAACTACTTCTTATTCACTACCCTGGGTCCAATACTTCGTTGTATTGGTAAGCTTCGTCATGTTTTCTGAGATCATAGGTAGTCATTTCATTGATCAGAATTTACATTTTCAGCCTTCAGAATTGTACATTTTTAAAATATTGAAGTTGTTTACATTTTTCTTCAGAATCTTGTCATTGCACTTCATATAAATCTTTTCATGTCTCCTTGAAATCCTCTATTTCCTCATTTCTTATAGATTCATAGTATTCTGTTACATTTATATACTTTACTTTGTTTGGCCATCCCCTTAATAATGAACATTCCTTTAGTTTCCAACCTTTTGCTAGAAAAATTAGATAGATAGATAGATAGATAGATAGATAGATAGATAGATAGATAGATAGATAGATAGAGTTCATAACCTAGCAGTGGAATCCATGGATCAAAAGGTGTAGGCTATTTAGTACTTTTTTTTTTTGTATATGTTCTAATTGTTTTCCAGATCAGTTGTAAACATTCATAGACCTACCAAAAATGTAGCAATGTGCCTAGTTTTTTCCACAACCCTTCTGTATTTGTAATTTTCTTCTTTACTCATTTTTCCAAATCTGGTATGAGTTGAAACTTCAGAATTACTTTAATTTGTATTCACTTAATAATTAAGTTTTTAGAACATTTATTAATAGCTAACCTGGGTTTCCTCATTTGGGAACCATTTATATCTTTAGACTACTTATTATATAAGGGATGATGCTTAATATTATTAATTTGATTACTAATTTTTCATCTATCTTAGAAATGAGATATTTTTGAGGGAAACTTGCTTCGAAGATTTCCCCAGTTCATTGTTTTTTTCTTTTAGTCTTGGATTTATTGGAGTTGTTTGTGGAAAAATGTTAGTTTTGTGCAATCAAAATTATCCATTTTATCTTCCATGATCTTCTCTCTCTTCTTTGCTCAAAATTTTTTCTTTGTTCATTATCTGATTTTTTTCCCCTTTTCCTCTAATTTTTTTCATGTCCATTTCCTTTATATCTGGATCGCCTTTATATTTGGAGGTTAACTTAGTATAGGATATCAGGTGTTAACCTAAAGCTAATTTATTCCATATTATTGTTCAACTTTTCCAATAAGTTTTTATTATCCTTATATTTGTAGCTGGTGTTCTTTGGGTTTATTCAGCACTAGATAACTAGGTTCATTTGCTTCTGCATATTGTATGCCTAATCTGTTCCACTAATTAATTTTTTAATGAATACCAAATTGTTTTGACAATTACTGCTTAACAATATAGTCTGAGATCTGATGCTGCTAAGTCCCCTCTATTGCAGTTTTTTTTTCAACATTTCCCTGGAAATCGTTAAACTTCTTTTTGTCTATTGAATTTCAATTTTACTTATTCCTAGTTGTATAAAGTAACCCTTTGGTAGTTTTATTGGTGGGTGTTATTTTAATTTTATTTTATTAACTTACCTACCAATAAGAAATGAATAGTTTTCCAATTATGTACACCTACTTTATTCCTATAAATGGTGGTTTGGAAGTATATTTTTATAATTCGTAAGAAGACTTCCAAGTACTTAGTGACAAAGTAGAGTCAAAAAACACAGAACCTAGAATCAGTAAGAATTGAGTTCAAATACATTCCTAGACACTAGCTGTGTGACCTTGGAAAGTCATTTAATTTGTCTACTTCTTTCTATAACTGTAAAATGAGAATAATAATAGCACATAACTCAGGTTTGTTCTAATGATACAATGGGATTATTATTTGTAAAGTGTTTTGCAAATTTAAAAATTATATATAAATGCTTTCTGCTGTTATTATTTTAAATGGAATGTCTCTGTCTTCCTCCTGTCTTTAGTTGATATTATACAGAAATGCTCATAATTCTCATGAATTTGTTTTCTAGTCCTCAACTTACTGAAAGGATGATTTCAATTAATTTTAATAGACTCAGGGCAGCTGGGTAGCTCAGTGAATTGAGAGTCAAGCCTAGAGATGTGAAGTCCTAGGTTCAAATCCGGCCTCAGACACTTCCCAGCTGTGTGATCCTGGGCAAGTCACTTGACTCCCATTGCCCACTCTTACCACTCTTCCAACAAGGAGCCAATACACAGAAGTTGGGGGTTTAAAAAAATTTTAATAGACTCACTGTTGTTCAGTTCAGTTGAATCCCACACTTTGTAGTATCTTTGACAATAACATACCAGTTTCTTCTATTTTCCTCAATCTACCAAAGTCTGCCCAAGCTCATGTTTCCTGCTTATCATGACACTATTTATCCATATCATACTTTGTCATTCCCCTTCTCCTTTTGTCTTTGATATTTCCTAACAACAGGGTCTTTTCCCATTGAGTACTATCTTTTCATCATGTGGTAAAGTATTAAACTTTAGCTTCGTAATTTTTCCCTAAAATGAATAATCTGAATTGATTTCTTTAAATAATGAATGATTTTATCCCTCTGTTGTCTGAGGAACTCTGTAGAGTCTTCTTTAGCATAAAAATCAAAAGTGTTCATTCTGAGATTCTCAGCTTTCTAATCTAAGTCTCACAGCCTTTGTGGTTTTGACTATTTAGGCCTCTGTTGGCAAGGTGATGTCTCTCCTTTTTAGTTTGCTATCCAGTTTTACCATAGTTTTCCTTACAAGGAGCAAGTATCTTTCCTTTTTTTTTTTTAAATATGTTTTTATTTGTTCCTGATTTCACATCAATACAAATTTTTTATATTCATTTTCTATTTCGCAATTCACTTTTCTCTTACTCCTATCCCTTCCTTCCTCCCCAAGAAGTCAAGTAATATAATGTAGGTTATCCATATATTATTTTCATTTATTACATATTTCCATGTTTGTCATGTTGTGAAAGTAGCCACATATTGCTTACACTAGAGGTAAATTCATGGAGAAAATAAAGAAAAGAATGGCATGTTTCATTTTGCATTCAGACTGGCTCTTCCTTTCATAGCAGTTGATATTCTTTTTTTTTCTCCTGACTCCCTTGCATTTTCCTGGATCCTTGCTTTGTGGATAGTAATTAAATTCACAGTCTATCATTATAATTTTTTGTTGTAACTGTGTACAATATCCTCCTTATTCTGCTCACTTCATATAAATTTTTCTAGGGGTGTGTGTGTGTGTGTGTGTGTGTGTGTGTGTGTGTGTGTGTGTGTGTGATTATCTTGTTTATCATTCCTTATGGGCAAACATCTCTCAATTTCATGGTTGCAGTAACCATTTGCAGTAATGTTCGCATTTACAAATATAAAATCTGAAACTATTTCCATTAATTCTCCCTTGATTTGCCAGGAATTGATAGGACTAGTTGCTATGATCTCTCTCTCTCTCTATCTCTCTCTCTCTCTCTCTATATATATATATATATAGAGAGAGAGAGAGAGATAGAGAGAGAGAGAGAGATCATAGCAACTAGTCCTATCAATTCCTGGCAAATCAAGGGAGAATTAATGGAAATAGTTTCAGATTTTATATTTGTAAATGCGAACATTACTGCAAATGGTTACTGCAACCATGAAATTGAGAGATGTTTGCCCATAAGGAATGATAAACAAGATAATCACACACACACACACACACACACACACACACACACACACCCCTAGAAAAATTTATATGAAGTGAGCAGAATAAGGAGGATATTGTACACAGTTACAACAAAAAATTATAATGATAGACTGTGAATTTAATTACTATCCACAAAGCAAGGATCCAGGAAAATGCAAGGGAGTCAGGAGAAAAAAAAAGAATATCAACTGCTATGAAAGGAAGAGCCAGTCTGAATGCAAAATGAAACATGCCATTCTTTTCTTTATTTTCTCCATGAATTTACCTCTAGTGTAAGCAATATGTGGCTACTTTCACAACATGACAAACATGGAAATATGTAATAAATGAAAATAATATATGGATAACCTACATTATATTACTTGACTTCTTGGGGAGGAAGGAAGGGATAGGAGTAAGAGAAAAGTGAATTGCGAAATAGAAAATGAATATAAAAAATTTGTATTGATGTGAAATCAGGAACAAATAAAAACATATTTAAAAAAAAAAAGGAAAGATACTTGCTCCTTGTAAGGAAAACTATGGTAAAACTGGATAGCAAACTAAAAAGGAGAGACATCACCTTGCCAACAGAGGCCTAAATAGTCAAAACCACAAAGGCTGTGAGACTTAGATTAGAAAGCTGAGAATCTCAGAATGAACACTTTTGATTTTTATGCTAAAGAAGACTCTACAGAGTTCCTCAGACAACAGAGGGATAAAATCATTCATTATTTAAAGAAATCAATTCAGATTATTCATTTTAGGGAAAAATTACGAAGCTAAAGTTTAATACTTTACCACATGATGAAAAGATAGTACTCAATGGGAAAAGACCCTGTTGTTAGGAAATATCAAAGACAAAAGGAGAAGGGGAATGACAAAGTATGATATGGATAAATAGTGTCATGATAAGCAGGAAACATGAGCTTGGGCAGACTTTGGTAGATTGAGGAAAATAGAAGAAACTGGTATGTTATTGTCAAAGATACTACAAAGTGTGGGATTCAACTGAACTGAACAACAGTGAGTCTATTAAAATTTTTTTAAACCCCCAACTTCTGTGTATTGGCTCCTTGTTGGAAGAGTGGTAAGAGTGGGCAATGGGAGTCAAGTGACTTGCCCAGGATCACACAGCTGGGAAGTGTCTGAGGCCGGATTTGAACCTAGGACTTCACATCTCTAGGCTTGACTCTCAATTCACTGAGCTACCCAGCTGCCCTGAGTCTATTAAAATTAATTGAAATCATCCTTTCAGTAAGTTGAGGACTAGAAAACAAATTCATGAGAATTATGAGCATTTCTGTATAATATCAACTAAAGACAGGAGGAAGACAGAGACATTCCATTTAAAATAATAACAGCAGAAAGCATTTATATATAATTTTTAAATTTGCAAAACACTTTACAAATAATAATCCCATTGTATCATTAGAACAAACCTGAGTTATGTGCTATTATTATTCTCATTTTACAGTTATAGAAAGAAGTAGACAAATTAAATGACTTTCCAAGGTCACACAGCTAGTGTCTAGGAATGTATTTGAACTCAATTCTTACTGATTCTAGGTTCTGTGTTTTTTGACTCTACTTTGTCACTAAGTACTTGGAAGTCTTCTTACGAATTATAAAAATATACTTCCAAACCACCATTTATAGGAATAAAGTAGGTGTACATAATTGGAAAACTATTCATTTCTTATTGGTAGGTAAGTTAATAAAATAAAATTAAAATAACACCCACCAATAAAACTACCAAAGGGTTACTTTATACAACTAGGAATAAGTAAAATTGAAATTCAATAGACAAAAAGAAGTTTAACGATTTCCAGGGAAATGTTGAAAAAAAAACTGCAATAGAGGGGACTTAGCAGCATCAGATCTCAGACTATATTGTTAAGCAGTAATTGTCAAAACAATTTGGTATTCATTAAAAAATTAATTAGTGGAACAGATTAGGCATACAATATGCAGAAGCAAATGAACCTAGTTATCTAGTGCTGAATAAACCCAAAGAACACCAGCTACAAATATAAGGATAATAAAAACTTATTGGAAAAGTTGAACAATAATATGGAATAAATTAGCTTTAGGTTAACACCTGATAT